>NW_021703771.1:65947908-66257871 GCF_005190385.1 Monodon monoceros
TTATTTCCCTTGACTAAATAGTAAGTTACTAAGGTTACCTTTTTAGTATCTCACTACTTATTATACAAACAGAAAACCCTGCACTCTAGCCACAGAGTCAGAATCCTCTACATTTTTGTTGTGTCTCTTTCACCGCGGAGATTAGTTTAAACCAAGAGACATCAAGCACTGAACACTCCAGTTCTCTGATTACATTGATTAGAAGCAACTTGGCCGAACAGTGTTTTGGGTTTTGTTTGTTTTGTTTTGTTTGCTTTTTTCCCAAAAGTCTGAGCTGGATTTGGTAGAAGAATAATATTATCCTCTTTAATTTCAAAGTATAAAGCATACAACCCTGGAGTTCTTGGTGGACATGGCGAAACCTTTGAGACAATGACCCCAATACTTGGAGAGAAGCAGGGACCAGATAAAAATAAGATTCATGATGGCCCCACAGTAACTGTTACCAGGAGTCTTTGACTTTTGTGAGACTTGAATTTGCAATTCTTTTTTCATTTCTTTGGTCTGGAATAATACTTTGAATATGTCTCTGTTTGGAATAACTCATCAAAGTTATTTTTGGTCTCTTGCAATTACAGACTCCTAGTACTCTTGCTAAGCAATGCCCTTCAGACTTCTCTGCAACATTTTTTTCACCTATGTGTATGGCAGCAAGGTGTAACATTTCAACTATAATCTCCTAATAGACAATACGGTTTTACCCCAATTTAAAAAATTGCTTCAGCTTATTTTATATATTGCCACACTTATTATGCTAAACATTTAGTTATTACTAAATATTTGATATTAGACACAGGATATGTTGAATATAGTTGACTATAAATGTGTATATTTCTACATGATAAGTACCCAGTGTAATATTTGGAGGTCAAAAGTCATTTTAAAACATTTATAGGAACTTCCAGATTGCCTCAAATATTTTTTTAACTAAATAACAATGAACAATTTGTAAAATGTCCAGTTTCTGGAAACATTTAGCAACACTGGAGATATATGTATATATATATATTTTTTTTCCCCCTCTTATATCAATCTGATGTGTTAACAATAGTATCTCCTTTAAATTTGAGATCTTCTGATATGCGTATTGACCATTTATATTTCTTATCATGGGAATCATCTCTACTTTATCAATATTTACTGGAGTTTTTAGGCTTTTATACGTGACAGAATGTTTAATATTTTCTCCTGTTTTTATTCTTTTTCCTTTGTTTTATATCTCCTATCCTATATATATTTTAAATATTTACATAAGTATTTTGATATTTTCACTTACGGGTTCTGGTTTTCTCTTATTCTTGAACTGATGAAGCACAGTACCAAATCATTCATGCATTCTCCTTTATTTTGTTTCAGTTTTTTACTTTTTTCAGTAAATAAAGGCTAAGCTCACATACATTTCATTGGCCAATCCTTTTGGTTCATTTATTTCATTTTATTTCCTAAAATCTTGTTTTTAATTTTTTTAATCTTTAATTTACATATATAAAATACTCATGTGCTTTCAAAATCAAATACCAAGAACAAGGTATATTCAAAATCTAACCATTCTATGTAATTTCTCTACCTGATTGCCACCCTCTACTTAGAGGTAACCATGTTTTTCCAGTATAAAATGCATAATGTGGTGTGTAATGTACACAAATCTCAAACACAAGCCCCACATAGATGTACAACTTTGTGTTACTATCTCCAGATTGAGATATTCCTTCTAGTATTTTAGATGTTTTAAAATAAAATTAAGGTAACTATTATTAAAGTTATAGATAGTTAAATAGATTTAAAAGATGATCTGAGGATTTTCTATGAATATTTTCTTGGCAATATATAATAAAACACATATACATTTAATGCATAAGATATATAATGCATATTAAATATGATACAAAATAGCTCTATTACTTTTTCTTTCCATTAGCTAGTTAAGTGTTTAAAAAAACATATAAAGAATAATCAATAATCTATTCTTTCACCCATTGTTATGAAATGCCCTCTTGATCATTTCTTAACTACCACATACTGCTATATTTCTTTCTGATTTATCCCCCCTTCCTTTAAATTATTTGTATGTTACTTGGTCAAGATCATTTATATCATTTCTATTACAGTAGGTTTATGTTAAATATTAACATCTTCTAGGCAACTGTCAAATCATTATTTTAATTTTCAAAATTGTTTTCTGCATTATTATCCATTTATTATTTGCTGTAAATGTTAAATAAATACTTAAGGGTATTCTTCAATGGGATTTATTTTAATATTTCTTATTTCAAATAATCAGAAAGTTATTAAAAATAAGCATCCACATCCACATTCTTTGTCCTCATCAAAATAACATTTTGCTATGTTTCTTTTCAAATTGTACTTAAATTTTTAAAGTATATTTCTTGTTTAATTGTCTTATACATCCCTCCTCATAAGCAACCACTTTTATGAATAGGATTTGGATCATTTGGATGTATTTGTATAATTTTATGGACTGCTATAAATGTATGTATTCACAAACAAAATATGGTAATTTTGCAAGTTTTTAAACTTTAAAAATGCCTGCACATATCATTCAGCAATTTGGTTTTTAAAATATTTTTGAAATGTATCCTTTTTTTATATGTGTAGCTCCAGATTCTGTAAGTTCTGCATAGTATTTTCTATCATGATTTCTACAGCATAATTTACTTGTACATTTCTTGTAGATGAGAATTTAGTCTGCTTTAGCTTTTTTGTTTCTATTTAGAACCATCTTTACTTAACAGGAATCCATCAGCTTTATTTTTTTTGGAAATTATTTGCTCAAAATGTTTTTGTCCATTTATACTCCTAAGGACACAACAGTTCTTGTTACTCTCTATCTATGTTAACCCTTGATGTTATAAAGATTTGAAATTTTACCAATTTGATATATGTGAAATAAAATCTCAAATTTCTAATTTGCATATTCTTATTAGTGATATCAAACATTTTCTTTATAATTTCTTCACTTCCCAATTTTATGAAAACTCATTTTCATGTATTTCCCCTTTCTTCAATTAGGTTGTTTCTCCTTTTGATTTTTTGGCAATATTATTGAGTTGTAGCAGCTCTTCTCTTATAGATCTGTAGGAATTATTCATAAATGTTTCATAATAAACATAATTTGACAGTTAGTTACACTATCTTCCACCAATTGTAATTTGTCTATAAAATTTATTTATAGTGTTATGTTGACCAGTAGTATTTATTTTTTGTAGTTGAGTACAGTGCTGCATTTACATTTTTTAAGGACAAAAATTGACAAAAGAATACCACACTATGAAGTATGCAGAAATAAAACTAACATGGACTTTAAGAGGCTTTCTATCAAAGACTTCATATATGATTTAAAATGATAGGGATGAACTACATTCTTCTCCTTGAGAAGTAATAGTATATATAGCATCAAGATAAATGTTGCAAAGGGGATAGCTTCAACACTTTATTAATATATTGCATGTAGTACTTTCTATGGTCAAATTATGAGTCATTTTTATGATAATTGTATATAGAAATGTTACCGTATAGTGAGCAGGTATAAATCTGACATAAACACTCTTCTTGATATTAAATCAAGTATCTTCCAAAGATTTCCAGTTTTAAATCATATCAAATAATCTATAAATGACAATACTTTGCATTGTCATGTCTCACCTTCACACATCAAACAGTTTTTATCCTCCTGAATTTTTTCATTAAAAACTGCTAATTAGTAGCTTTTATTAATATTTATCTACAGCAGTTGAAACTGTCATAAATATGAAATATTTTCATACTTCAGGTTCATGTATAAATTCTCCTATTTTATTCCAAAGACAGTTATGTCTTTAATTTCACTCTAGAAAGTACAGAAGAAATATGTATGGTAAGCATCTAAATTTATTTGTTTTTCCTATGATTAGCCAATTGTCCATGTACTGAATAGTCACATACTGTCTTTGCTGATTTATAAAGGCACATTAGTATATGCTAGGTGCTCTATGCAACACTGTTAGTCACTTTGTCCACACCTGTACCAGCACTGTAATTATTATAGTTTTCCGTAAGTCAGGCAATTGCCCCATTTCATCCTTGTTCTTCAAAACTGTCTTTATCACAACTGGCACTTAGTTTGTTGCAATGAGTTTTGAAATGGGATTGGATTTCTAGTTTACCTTAGAGAGAATATGTCACACTAACAATTCTTCCAATCTGAATTTAGTACAACTCTCTATTTAGATCTTTATTTATCCTTCAGTACCCTTTTTTAATTTTCTTCAAAAATTCTTGCACATCACTAACCTCTTTCATTAGGTTTAATAGTATACATTTACATTCTCTTGCATTTTCTAAGTGGACCATTATGACGTGAAAAAAAACTGACTTTATTCTTCTTTTCATTTTTAGTGTTTCTTTATATATTTTCTTCACTTGTGCAGGAATGATGAATAGTTGTATGCATAATATACATAATTCTCTTATCCCAGATTTTAGTGAGAATGTTTCTACTCTCATAATTAGTATTTCATTTGCTGTAGAATTTAAAAGATGCCCTTTATTAGATTAAGGAAATTTTTTTTATTGTTTGTAAAATTTAAAAAATAGTTTCAATCAAAAGTGAAATTGTATCTTTTAAGATGATCATTAAAATGTTTATTTTATCAATATGATATATTATTTTAACAGATTTTTTAAATGTTGAACATCCAAACATTCCTGGATGAACTGTAATTGGTCCTGATGTGTTATTCAACCTACTTCTGCTTAATCTCATATTTTTCATCTGAGAGTTGTAAGTTAGCTTGATTTGTGATTTTATTTTTCTGTACTGTCTTTCGTTTTAGTTATAAGGTTAGCCTTGTAAAATGGATCAGATAGCTTTGTTTATTTCCCAGAATCAGATAGGAAAAAATTCTAGAACATCTGTTGGAATCTTTAAGAAAAATAGGCCTGAATATTTGTACTTGTGTATGTATTTGAGGCAAGAAATTTTGAAATTTTTGAGTACACATTCAATTAGCTTAAAGTAATTGCTTAATGAAAGCTTAAAACGTTTCATGTTGATTTCATCTCTATCTACTGAGTTATTTAAGTGTATATTTTTAAATTTCCAGACACATGTGATTGGGGGGGGCTATGTCTGTATGGCATTCCCTATTTAATTGTGTTGTTGCCATAAAACATATTTTGTATGACACTGATTTTTTGAAATTTGTTGAAATTTTTGTGACCTAGTACTTAGTTTAATATACACTCAAAAGAACGTATATTGTCTACTGGGAGCAAAATATGCTTGTCTCCTTGACTAACCTATTTCTATGAGAAACAAATACCTTACTCCATGTGATATCTATTATTTGGTACCTATTATTTTTTTGGTACCTATTATTTTTAATACTCATTTTCACTTTTACTTTATATATGACTCTAAGAAGTAGCATAGAACTGATTTTCTAAAACCAATATGATTAAAGTTTTAACGGATGCATGTAAAATATTTTTATTGATTTTTTTACATATTTCTACCTTATTATTTTGTATTTAATATTTATTATCCTGTTTTTTTGCTTCTCTTTTTCTTTCCCCATGTTCCATAGGATTGATTAAATACACTATAACCCTTTATTTTCCTTGACTGCTTTGTGAACAAGATTTTATTTCTATTTATTTGTATATTTCCTTAATTATATACTTAAGTCTAATATAATTATTTAGAGGGAATTTTGCATGCTTAACAACCTTCTCCATCATACTATTGTTTATATTTTAACTTTAGCTTTCATAGAATATACATATATGTAATTATTAAATATATTTACAATCTATCATTAATTTCTGAAAACATTTTATCAAGTATTATTGCCAGTATTTTGCCTATAATCCATACCTCTTATCATTGTATCTTGCTACTGGTGCACAGGCTTTTCCAGTGATTTTAATGATGGTCTTTGGGTGATAAACTTTCTTAGCTTTCGTCTGCAAACATCCTCACTCACCTTGTCCTCACTCTTGAATGAAAGTTTTACTGGGAATAAATATTTGGTTGCTGATTGCCAACAGAGTTATTTTCCTTCAGCATTTTGAAAATATTACTAGTGATATGGGTAATTTTCCTTCTTTGAAGGGGAGGTGGGATTTTTTTCAGTGCTATCTTTTAAGAAAATTTTTTTATTGTTGACGTTATATAGCTTCATTATAATCATTCTAAATGTGGATTTACTTTTATTTGTAACAATAATCATTCAAAGTGCTGTATTTACGCATTGATCTATCTCTTGCCTTTGCAGAATTTTCAACAACTATTTAATCAAATATCACTTCTAGCCCATTCTCTCTAATGTCTTCTTCTGGAACACCTCATAAACGAATGTGTTTTTTTGTTAATCTACATTCTTTGTACTTTGAATTCTTTTTCTAATTCATGTCTCAACCACCCTTAGTTCAATCTTCTGAGATCACTAATTTACCTTTGTGTACAATATCATCTATCCTATGTTTCATTTCAATGACTACATTTTTCATTTTGAGATTTCTAAACTTTTTTTTAATTCCGTTTTGTTTCATTTCTGATGTTTTTGTTTCATATTTATTTATTTTTAAAATAAATCTAAGGCCTCATTATATTTTTACTAACTCTTTGTCAATTTTTTTCTGTAAAAGAAATTTAACTTAGATGTGACAATATGTATTATTTTTATTTTGTTGACTCTCTTTCTCAGCCTTATATTTCTTTGTGCGTTTTGGAATTTTGATTTGGAGGTGAAAAGATGGAAAGATTTTATGATACGTCTCCCTTTTCCTGTACCTTGCTTTTTTCTCTTGTTCTTGCTCTGCTACATGTTTCCTCAGGTATATCTCTTCCCTCTCTACTTGTTTTGGGTTTCTAAGTGGAAACAGGAATTTAAGATTGATTAGGAATTATTGTCACCTGGGTTACTAGGGCTATGGTAGAAATAAGCTAGGCCCAGAGTTTCTGAAAATGGCACAGTACCTGGCAGTAGGTTGCACATCTTTTGTTTGGTCCCCTTTCACCAGCAGAGTAGCCCCACTCAAACCCTCAGCCTCAGTGTTTTAACCTGGCTCCCCCTCCAATCTCCCTTCACCATGCATGAGCCGATCCTCTTGCTCCCAGTGCTCAGGAAGTCTGTAGCTTTGGTCCTCGTTAGTGTTCGGTGTTTCTGTCTCATTTCTCATCCACAGACACATTCTGCTGACTATGCCTTTACTTATTAGTTAGCTTACTTTTGTTTTGGTTTGATGTTTGGTTTTCTCCTTATGTTTGTTAAGCTGTTGTTATACTATTGGATTAAAGGGAATTTTCAAAATGCATATTATTTGTACCATTTTTTAAAGAGTTTAATTTTTTAGAATATTTTTAGGTTCACAGCAAAATTGAGAGGAAGGCTCTGTGCTATTTTTAAAAACAATTTTCCAGGTTTTTTTAAAAAAGCATTCTTTTTCATGTTATTAATTCTATTTATTTCAAAAATATGATATATTTTACTTATTTATAGTCAGTTTAACCCCATTAAAGGACAATTTTCAAAAAAGATAAAATCAAGTCTCTCAAACAAATATAAAATAAACTCATAAAAGAATTGTCTTATTAATTAATGAACAAGTAAGACATTACAATTTGTTCAAAGAACAGTTAACAAAGAAATATTAGGATTATAATTATTGCTGGGTAAGATGCAAAAATGGTTGCATCCCAAATGAAGTATAACTATGATGGCTAGCAGGGCTATAAACAGCAAGCACTGGTCTATCTCTTCTACCAAATGGAAATTACTTGCTTCTCCACCAGATAAAAACCTACAAATTCACCTCTGTTCCTGTAGATTAGTCAATTAGCCAAGACAATACCATATCGATTCCAATACTCTGCTAAAACAATACTCAGAAGTCCATTTTGTCTATTCAAGATTCTCATGATTTTTTAATACCTGTATATATTTGCTTTGCCATAAAGATTTAGTTACGATGAGTAATCTTTATGCTATCTGGGAGTATTCCCTCTATGTCTATCCTTCTTAGTACTGTAACAGGAATGGCTGGCATAGTTTGTCAGTGTTTTTAGGGCATCAATGATAATGCAATTCTGTTTTTCTTTTCTTCCTTTATGTATCAAACTTTATTACAATGATAGATTTGTCTATTGATAAAAGATCTTGCATTTGAAAGAGAACAAAAAATAAACCTACTGGATCACATTGCATTATTCATTAAAACAGAATGAAAGAGGGAAGGGTTGAATAGGTCAAGCACAGGGGAAATTTTTAGGGTGGTGATACTATTTTGTATGATAATATAATGGTGAATACAAGTCACAAGTATTTTTTAAACAACAGAACTTAATAGCATACAAAACGAACCTTAATGTATGCAATTAAAAAAAATAATTGATGAAGTCTGGGGATCCCAGGATAGAATGCAGAATGTGATAAAAGACTCCACATACATTACAAATGTATGAAATAGTCTTACCAAGGGTGGTTGGTGATTGAGGTGCTGTCCTAAATAACTGTGGATATGAGTGGAATCTGTAAGGCTAAATGCAAAAGAAAATGTTCTTAAGCCCTATACTCTAGTTGGTAAAGTTTCTTCCAATGGGGATGGAGATTTATGTTTCTGAAACCAATATACATGTGTACCAAATTGAACAATTAAATAAATAGATGGTGAATAGAGGGAGTCAGGTTTCTCACTTCTGCAGAGGGAATTTACAGAGAAGTAAGGAGTATAGGTGGGAAGGATCCTTGTGGTAATGGATGAGAGTATCAGTATGAACTCATGTTTAGCTTACTGAAGATACTGATGGTTACATATAGAAGCACTTATAAATAGGTATATACACACAGATTAGTGTACACATATCAACTGTGCTCTGTCAGCTTAGAGGGCCTAGAAGCAATGACACTTCAGTTGTAAGAAGGATACCTAACATACATATCTTGTTTCTAACACCGCTCTCCAGTAAAAGGAACCAGAGCTATCCGGAGAAATGCCTGATAGGACAGGGGAAGGAAATATACAAGATGAATCTGGAACATCTTGTAGTATCAGAGAGTTAGAAAGTGCTCAACACACACACACACAAACATACATACAATAACGCAAGTGTGCCAAAGTATGTCAAAATAGTCAAAGTGTGTCCAGAAAGTAGTATTGATTTATAAACCAAAGTACAAAATAAATGACCATGAGTCTACACTCATATAAGTCAATTATTGAATAAGTAAACAAATGAGGGAGAATAGTCAAATATCCCATGCAGAAGAATACCAAATAATTTATATAGATATTCTACTACAAAGAGCTGAAGCATAATCTCATACTCCTTAAATATGGGCACTGCATAATTATTTCTTCCACTAAGTTCAGTAAGAAAAGAGAGAAAAAGACTAACTTTACAGTAGAGAAACCTGAAAAACTATTTCAAGCCAGGTGATCAAGGTTAACATTAATAATAATGTCCTGCTGATAGTAGGCATCCTTGATATGATACTTTTACCTTTGTGATCTTCCTCCCCAAAACACATTTGACTAATTTCATCATAGGAAAAACATAAGACAAATCCCAATATAAAGACATTCTACAAAAGACCTGGACACTAATCCTCAAAAGTGTCAAGATGATCAAAAGCAAGGAAACTTTGAGAAACAGTCACAACTAAAGGGAGTCTAAAACTAAGGGAAGAAACAGTTATAACCAAGGGGGTAGGAGGGAGATCTGGCTCTTAAATGTATTTCCTAAATGGGATCCTAGAACAGAAAAGGGACATTGAGTAAAAACTAAAGAAATCTAAATAAAGTAGGGAATTTAGATATTAAGTATCTATTAATACTGGTTCGTTAATGTATTACATTAAATGACAAGTGTACCATATTAATGTTAATAATAGAAAAAACTGGGTATGAGGTATACAGGAACTCTCTGTACTATCTTTACAATAATTCTGTAAACCTAAAACTGAGCATTAATTCCAAGGGGCTGTTCTGGCTGTTTAAGTACAACTTCAAAACAAGTCCCTTAAAACTAATTTCCAGCTAAATTACTACTATTAATTCTTTTATGTACAAGTTCTGGTTTTTCCAGTGGATGTTAAAATATAGATAACTTTTCACATTATTTTCCAGTACTAACCTGAATTACATGGTCTTTTCTCCCCTTTGTTTATAATATCTGGTAAAGTTCAGCAATTTTTTCTGTAAAGGGCCAGATAGTAAATATTTCAGATAGTAAATATTTCAAATTTTGCCAGCTATACAGTGTCTGTTGCAAATATTTAACTCTGATATTACAGCTTAAAAGTAACCATAGACAATATGTGAACACATAAATGTTATTGTGTTCCAATAAAGTTTTATTTCAAGAAACACATGGCAGGCTTGATTTGGCCTGCAGGCTGTGGTTTGCTGACTCCTGATATATGGAATAAATATTTGATTCTCTTACCTCAAATATTAGATATTTTTAGTTCTCTTAAAAAAGTATTATTTCTTTAAAGTCTCATACTAATAAATATATGGACTCTAAACATACGATTTTGAAAATGTATAGTCTTTAATTTTTGAATATTTATTGGGCAAAATGTGTTTACAGAGAAAAGTCTGAGTCTGGGATGTAGAGAATTCAAAACTTTTATCAGACTCTGCTGAAAAACCAGTAACACTTTCTAACATTTATAATAAAAATAAATAAGAAACCAAAGCAGTTTTCACAACTGGTGGCAATTTTATAGACTGTATAATTTTTAATAGAATAATAATGTTTGATCAGGTGGATGGATTAATACTCAGAGACGATTTAATCTAGTCCTTTCATTTTATACAAAAAGTGAACTCAGCCCAGGGAAGGTACTGTTAAGATACTTATTCAAGGCATTTGAAAAGATTATTCTATATTTTTCTAGATTTTACGTTTAATAATACATTTCATTAGGATATCATTTATGCAAGATTTCAGGATCCAGTGACTGTTATTTTTGTTTCCTTATAAACTAAAAAAAAAAGAAAGAAAAAGAGATTTCCATGTACAATCATAAAGTTCTTACAACTCTGGCCAATTACAATATATTACTTCTAAGTTTTATTAATATATACATGAACAGCCCTGAGTTAGTGTGGATCTACAGTAAAAAAAAAAAAAAAGTCTGCTTTCCTTTTTCTACTCTTTGTCCTGGAGATCTGGTATCATGAACATTAGGATAAAACACAGTGTTTGTTCCCAAGTTTATTAAATGTATGCACTAATAAAGTTTCAAAATCTAACTGTGGGATATTTTATTAAGGTAGTCAATTTTTGATAGATGTTTCTGAGGAAGTGAAATGGTTATAGTTTCAAAATGAAAGACATGATACAAAAAATAGTCTCATGAATTTACAATGCCATCGTCAAGCCTGTGCTGAATAGTTTTGATTTGAAGTGGTCATGTAGGCTGTGCCCTGGAGACTCTGAAGCTTTGACTTTTGCCATCTCTGCTGATTCATGGTTTTGTGCAAATTGAAGTGATTTTCCCCCATGGTTCAAGAATATGGTGGTAGATTACCTAACTTGGAGGTAGAAATGTGTAACCTCTTCATAAAATCTTGGAAAATATAAGAATTTCTACTTGGAATTAGCACCATGTCTCTCCAGCTCAAGAGAAAGGATAAGTATGAGGGAAAATACTGAGCTAAAAATCTGAAGTATTGGATTCTAGAACCCTCAATTGTGACTTTGAACAAGTTGTCAAAATTTATCTGTAACATAAGTTAGCAGTACTTGGTGACAATCACAGGTTCTTTCTAACCCTGATACTTACTAAATACGATATGTTAAATTTTACCTTTTTTAAAAAGAAATCAATACCTTTATATATGCCAAAGCCAACTGTAGCTTTAAAGTTTTACTGTTATATCTTACAATATGGTTCCACCAGCTCTGAGCAAAACCCAACAGTATGTTCTGAGTAGTTTCAAAAAGTCTTTGAATACAAATCAGATTTATTTTCAAAATGTGGGCAGGTAAACTAGTATAGAAAAAGTATAATGGACATATTAAGAACAAATAAAATCATGAGTTAAAATCTTAACTCACAATTCCAAAATTTGCATTTTGAATGATTTAAGATAAAACTTACATTTATTAAATTTTAGCTATTTCATGCCTTTTAAACCAGGATTTTGCCATCATAGTTATACTTCATTTGTGAATATAATAAATTCTGACTAGTAGACTGGAGAAATCTCTCATTTTTCCTAAACGTATGTTTTGAAGGGTTGAATACAGAATGGTCTCTATATAATCCATGATGCTTTGGAAAGGCTATGGCAGAGCCTTTGAGTTTTTTCAATGAGACAGTCAAGCTGACTCTTAGGATCATAGGAGAAACAAAGACTCTAATTGTTCTTGCAAGAGAGGTACACATAGCCACAAGACTTCACTGAAAATAATATTCTGCTTTGTTGTTTGAGACCTCCCTCAAATTCTCTAAGCTCTGTCATATGATCACCAGAACGCTGAATGAGTTAGACATACCATTTGGCTCTTGATTTAGGCCAATTACTTGCACTCTAAAGAGGGCACAGATAGACAGCTGAACGTAAGGGGGGCCCCAGCCACACAATAAACAGAATGTGGCCTTAGTTTGGGGAACAGAGGAGCTTATTAAAAGATGAAAACTTGTAGTGAATAGGAAGCTTAGAAAAATATGTAGCCATGAATCCTCTCTCTAGTGCTTTCTGCAGTTTCCATTGTATTTTGTTTTCTGCATAACCAAGTGACCTCTAAACCCTGTAAATAGCACACAGAACTTTTCTCTTTCTTCTCTGAGTGAATGACTATTATTATCCTTTCATCTTGAAAGGTCATGGGGTATCAATTGAAGAAGTACACCACTTTGCTTTTGAGTGTCTTCTCTGTTTGAAGTGATCTGTCTGTTTGCTTTATAAATGGTGGCCTGTCCCCAAACAAATGGAAAATTAATTAATCATCTTTCCATCTCTAAATCATAGATATTTTGACCTGAAACAAAGCTAAACATACAATAGAATAGAAATATTTCAAAATGTACATTTCAGTGATGCAGTAATTAGTAAAGTTATTAAAACATTTTACTAGAAACTGATAAAGAATATTTTTATACTGTACAATGAGAGAGTAGGCAAGAAAGTCTATCAATTAAATAGTAGGATAAAAATTAATATTTAGATAAAAATCACATGTGCCTGGTTTTGTACATTTCACATTCTGTGAAAGGATATTCCTAAAGCAAAATCTAGTCATTGATGAAGACTCTGAAATCCAATAGCATGTTTATGAAAAGAGTGGAAAACAATAAGTCTTTTATAATTGTTTTCAGTATGGAGGTTATCCTCTGATTTCACATTTTATATCTTAAACTTTTTAAAATCAAAATTGAAAAAGTGTATACTAGAACCTCAGTATAGAAGATGAAGGCTAAGGAAAGATATGACAAATGAATTCAGGAATGATGGATAATTGAATATGGAGGGGCCTGATTAATAAATTTTAGAATCATAACCCTAGGGCATAATCATTGAGGGAGGCAGTGTTAGGAAAAACAAAATTAGTAAAACCTAATTTGTTCTTATTAATTTCATAAGCAATACTTTTAGAGAATACTTTTTCTAAAGAAATATTAGAAAATCAAAATATTGATACTTGTGAGAAATTCAGATATTAATGATTGATTGGATTTTGGCTGATTGGTAAGGGAACCTGACAATTCTTTATCAATATCATTGTCTTTGTAGCAGTGGGAACAGATTCATATTAAAAAACATTGCTTACAAAGTAAAAATGAGGTCATTATTATGGGCCCTAATTAAGTATGACTAGTGTCCTTATAAAAGAAGGAATTTTGGACACAGAGAGACAGGCACAGAGGGAAGACAATGTGAATAGAAAGAGAGAGAAGATGGTCATTTGACCTGAGTGATGCATCTAAAAGCCAGAGAATGCCAAAAACTGCTGACAAACCACCAGATTTTAAAAAGAGATAAGGAAGGATTCTCCCCCTACTGATTTCAAAGGGAGCATGGTTCTGCTGACACTTTGATTTTGGATATTTATCTGTTCAATTTCAGCCTCTGTATGTTCTTAAATTTAAAACAAGTCTTTTGTATATAGCATTTAGTTGGATCTTGGTTTTTTTTTTCCATCTAGTCAGTGGCTCTATGTCTTATGACTGAGGAGTTCAATCCATTTACACTAAAATTGTTACTGAGAGGGACAAGCTTATTGCCATTTTGTTAATTGTTTTCTATCTGTCCTATAGCTCTTTGTCCCTATTTTCCTACTTGCTCTCATTCGTTGTGTTTTGCTGATTTTTTTGTAGTAGTACACTTTGATTCCTTCCTTATTTTTAAAAATATCATCTGTAGGTATTTTCTTCAACATATTACCATGTGGCTTACATAAAACATCTCATAGTTATAACAATCAGTTTTAACTTGATAACAATTTAACTTCAACTTCATACAAAAGTACACTGGTTTACTTCTTCCCCACCCCACATGTGCTCTATATTATTAGTCACTTATTTCATCTTTTTACATTGTGTATCCATTAATTTGTTTTAGAGTTATAGTTATACTTTTGTCTTTTAGCTTCTATACCAGAATTAGAAGTGGTTAACACACTACCATTACAATATCACAGTGTTCTGTATTTCTCTATGTATTTATCTTATCAGCAAGCTTTACATTTTCATATGCTTTCATGTTGTTGTCTAGCACCTTTTGTTTCAACTTGGAGGACTCTCTTTAGCATTTCTTATAGGGTTGGTCTACTGGTGATGAATTTCCTCAGCTTTTGTTTTTCTAGGAAAGTCTTCATTTCTTCATCATATTTGAAGAACAATTTTGACAGATATAGTATCTTGGTTGGTAATTTTTATCTTTCAGCACTTTGAATATATCATCCCACTACCTTCTGACCTGCAAGTTTTCTCCTGAGAAACCTGCTCATAGTCTTATGGGAATTCCATTGTATGTGATGAGTCATTTTTCTCTTGCTTCCTTCAAAATTTGTTCTTTGTCTTAATATTTGACAGTTTAATTATAATGTGTCTTGGTGTGGATTTCTTTGGGTTCTTCTTAGTTGGATTCCATTGGGCTTCTTATATCCAAATGTCCATTCTTCCCCTAGATTTGGAAAGTTTTCTGACATTATTTCTTCACATAAGCTTTTAGCCCTTTACGCTCTCTCTTCTCCCTCTGGGACTCCCATAATTTGTTGGCTAAGGAGTGTCCCATAAGTTCTTTAGGCTTTCTTCATTCTTTCTTGTTGTTGTTGCTGTTGTTCCTCCACAGGATAATTTCAAATGACCTGTCTTCAATTTCACTGATTCCTTTGTCTGCTTGATCAAATCTGCTCTAGAAACCCTCTAGTGGATTTTTCAATTCTTTAGCTCCAAAATTTCTATTTTGTTCTTTTTACATTTTCTGTATTTTGGTTGTGACTATCATTTTGATCATGCATAGATTTCCTGAGCTCAGTGAGCATCTTTATGATATAGCTATTTTTAATTCTTTGTCAGGTAATTCATTACCTCCCTTTCTTTGGAGTCAATTTCTGGAGATTTATTTTGTTCCTTTGATTGGGCCATATTTCCCTGTTTCTTCATGTGCCTTGTAACTTTGTGTTGAGATCTGTGCATTTGAAAAAAAGCCACCTCTCCCAGTCTTCACAAACTAGCTTTATACAAAGAAAGGCTTTCATCAATCAGCACAGCTAGAGATCCTTGGGGGGGGGGGCTCTCAAAGCTATTCTTTGAATGGAGTAGATTCTCTGCACTTGTGTGTACAAATTCCCAATTAGAGATTTACTGGTTTATTTTTTTCTAGGAGCTCATAATCTGTTGTTCCCTCTAGTGTCTGTGGTACCACAGGTTCTCTGGAGTTGCAACAAGTTGCCCAGCTTTCTTTGTTCTCAGTGGCCCCAGGCTTCCATAGTATGCTGGGTCACAGCATTGCTCTAAATCAGTGAAGCAGAAACCAGTCTCTTGGTCAGCATCTTGAACATGTGCTCCAACTTTCCCACCCCAGGGAGAAACTTGGAGTTGGGGATTTTCTCCCACTTATTATATGCTAAGCTGAGGGGAGGAACTTTGGTGAGTGAGTATGTGCTAGTCCAAAGTATTGCCTTTGTTCTCAGTGGGCTCTAACCTACCATGCTTTCTTGTCATTGTTTAGATTCAGGCAAGACAGAAACCAGTCCCTCAGGCTGTCCCCTGAAAAGTCTGAACATTGAGCATATGTTTCAGTCTTGCCTTTCCCTCCCCAGGAAGAAGTCAGGAGCTGAGAGTTTCCTCTAGATTGTGCTGTCCTGGGAGGAGGAGCTCTGGCAAATGAGTGCCACACATTTTCCTACTGGCTTTGGCAATACTAGTTTCATGCTTGCCTTGGCTACAGGAGCCTCTTACCTGGTTTCTGAATTTCTCACAAAAGGAATTGGTCCATGTATTGCTGTTGAGTTGGTGTCTCCTTTAGGGAAAGGAGGATCTGGGGCCTCCTATTCTGCCACCTTCTAGATTAATTTTTAAGTGGCCATTTTTTTTTTTTTTTTTTTTTGCGGTACGCGGGCCTCTCACTGTTGTGGCCTCTCCCGTTCCGTTGCGGAGCACAGGCTCCGGACGCTCAGGCTCAGCGGCCATGGCTCATGGGCCCAGCTGCTCCGCGGCATGTGGGATCTTCCCAGACCGGGGCACGAACACGCGTCCCCTGCATCGGCAGGTGGACTCTCAACCACTGCGCCACCAGGGAAGCCCTAAGTGGCCATTTTTATAATTGATTTTTAAAACTAACATCTTTTTAAAAACATTCCAACCACTGTTTATTAAATCAAATTGGAAAGATTTTAGGAACACATCATGACTGGAAATCATTGCATTCTGTCATATTGTAATGGCCTCCTTTGAGGTTTAAATTTCAAATAATTGCATACACATTGTAAAGCACCCACCTGTATCATTCTTTTAAGATTTAGAAATCCTAAAATGTCTAGGCTACCTAAAACATGCTGGTTACATGAGTTGATAATTATTTATATAAGTCTTATGAACTTTTTTTATTGGTAATACATATGAAGGGAAATTAAATATCAAGGGGAATGTGAGTTTTTAGTTTTTCTTTTTTTAAATTCTTTTTCTTTTTTCCTGTGAAAAAATGCTGGGAAAAAATAAGCCAATAAATTCTTTTACCATTTTTGTAACTGGAGTCCTGAATGATACAGAAACTGGAATAATATAACTTTTAATTCTGTAAAAATAATGTGTTTTCTTTTTTTTTTCCTGTGAAGAAATACTGGGAAAAAATAAGCCAGTGAATTCTTTTACCGTTTTTGTAACTGGAGTCCTGAATGTTACAGAAACTGGAATAATATAAATTTTAATTCTGTGAAAATAATGTGTTTAAGAAACATTTTTTTAAAATAAATTCTCCAACAGCTTCTGCAATGTTTTAATTAAAAGCAAGTGTGGTTTTAGGCCAATCATGAAACAGATTGGTCCTTACTAAAATTATGTCATATATCATTATCTTGTATAATTTGAACTAGAAAGTAAAATTTGATAGTTTAGAAGATACAGCTTTGCAATGAAATTTAAATCAGCCAATTAAAGTCTTCCAAACATATACCTAAGTTGTAGAAAATGAGCAAATAAAACTTACATGGCAAGACATAAGAAGGGGAAGGAAGGAAATTACAGAAAACCTTAAAGAAATAATATTTTAGCCAAAATAAAGAAGCAAAGTAAAAAACTGGCTTAAAAAGTGGAAACAGTTCACAATGTAGATGGAAAATAAAAGTAAATGGAAGAATACAAATAAGGAATAAGCCATGATAAAAATTAAAATAAAACAAAAGATGTTTTATTTAATGTTGATATTTGTAACAATGGTAACCAGACACTGCCAACTTGAAAAATAAATACATTTAAGTGAACCCTGATGTAATGATTCCATATGTTTATGATTCTTTAGAGTGTTTTTTTTTGTACTCCAAGGATCTGCCACTGAACACCAAGCTGGCTATCAATGGACAAGGCCCCTAGCCAATGAATCCCCATTAAATTGAAACATTCTATCCATGGAATAAAGTTACTGACCCCTAGGGCACAATGTTGTTTCTTGCAGCTTGCAAATCCTGCTGTTTTTTCCAAAGGGAACCTTTCAAGGGGTCATGTAAGTGAGAGAAAGAATTTAAACATTCTCTCTTTTTCAGTCCAAAGGTTTGTTTCTTTATTTAGAAGCTTTCAAAAGTTCTCACTACCCCAGGGATATTCTATTACAACTTTAAAAATGAGTTCTTTAGAATTCTGGGGAATGGGCTTGGAGAGAAAAAGATAGGAGAGAGGAGAAAAAGAAAAATTCATTCAGTTTAAATAAAATCTTTTAAAGATTTGTTTCTAAAACTTCAGTTCCCAATGTAGTCCACAAAGTCACTTTTTTTTTCTTTCAGTTTCAATAAGATAGAATAAATAGAAAAACCCGACTTCTCAAATGTTTAGTGGTCCACTGAGATTGTATAACACATAGAGAAGATAACATTAAGAAGTAACAGCTAACTTCAAATACATTTGTTCTTAGGGTAGTTACAGAATTTATTTTCATGGAGCTTCTGAATTACTAATATATCCCTAGTGTAGCAGAATGCCAAATTTAAAATGACATTTGCAGATAATAATTGAAAAAAAAGTTTGGTATGTGTATATGTCTATTTTCTGTAGGTTCATTCAATTTTAAATAACTGAAATAAGAAATACCCAACAGTATTGAATAGTTTGGAGCTCTGTAATATTGGACGAACACATACATGAACTTCCCCCCAACCATCCCCCAGAAGAAGAGAATATTTCCAACTTTTACACTATGCATAGCATACTAACTTCTGGGAAAATAATATAATTTAAAAAATATTTTTCCAAAACCCTGATACTAAACTAAACAAGAAGAGAAAAGGAAAAGGAAACTCTAAATCAATCTCATTTATAAGCCTCAATGCAAATAAAATTCTAAATAAAGTAAATTAAAGCCAGCTGCCTATTAAAAGAATAATGTATTATATACAAATACTGCACATTCCCACACATGACCAGGACTGTTGCACATTACTCCTTAGTGGCCAAAAGTAACAGGGAGAATGGTTCAGTTGTCCATAGCTGTTGGAATCACAACAATCCCAAGTAACAAGCTGTCAAGAGAAGAGATTCCCTCATCTTTCAAAGTATGTGTGCCAGTCTTTACAATATATATAAATAGAGAAAAAACAAACAGGGATCTCTGAAGTTAGAGCCATTTATTTACACTTGTTACAGGGTCACTGGGAAAAACAACAGGTCAACTGAACCACAATGCTTTTAAACTGTTGGTTTGAAGTTATAGTTATCAAACCCACAAATTTGTTTCCTTTTTTGTTCCTTCCTTTGTTTTTCATATTCTGTTTCCTCTTTTGAAGTCGACTAAGTTTCAAACCAGCATCTCTAAAAGGTTAACCAGTATAACCTCCAGGATATTTCCAAAATGCTGTCCACTTCTGTGCTTATGTCATCACTATATGGGATGATGTAGGATTTTGACCTAGGTCATTTACTTCCAGCTTCTTTTCCTTTAATCACTATACATAAGGAACATTTCCTTGTTGGTGAAACATTAACTAATTAAATAATTCTATTCAAGTGAAGAACAAAGACAATATGAACCAAGCTAGCATTACTACTAATTTTTTACTTGTTGAAATAATCAATGTATTAAAAAGGATAAAATTAGAAACATAAATTTTGGAAAAGAATAGGTGGATATTCATGATATAAATCTACATGGAAAACAAAAGGAAGTCAAATGAATCAACTTAGGAACAAACAGAAATAATGCAAAACTTTATCAGGTTGCCAGACATAAGAGCAATATATCACAGCTAGTTGACTTTTACGTAATAGTCATTGTGAATATGGTTACCATATATAATACAGGATGCTCAGTTAAATTCAAATTTCAGATAAATTATGAATACATCTTTTATATAAGTATATCCCAAATATGGCATGGGACCAAAAAAATTACTCATTGTTGCTAAATATGATGACTTTATTGTGCAAAATATCATACATACTTATGAATGTATACGTGTATTATATCAAAATAAATACTTGTGCTCTGTGCCCATCACACAGCTTAAGAAATAGGACATTACCAGATATTTTAAATTTCACTCTGTGCCTCTGCTGATTGTATAACCCCAAACCTCCACCTCTAGATAACGAATATCCTGAAATATTGATGCCCATATTTTTCTCATATAAGCTTACCAACTTTTTATGTATCCCTATGTAATGAATTGTTTACTTTGCCTGTTTCAAAAATATTATCATAAAGGTTTCATACTGGCTATATCCTTTATTTATTTTTCACAAGAGTAATGTTGGGGTATTTGTGCATGCAAAAACATGCACCTGGAGTTCATTATTCAATGTAATAAAATAGTTGACTTGAATGTACCAAAAATTATTAGTAGATTCTATCGCTTATAAGACAATATATGATTTATAATATATTCTTAAGAATTATGATGTATTTAATATATAATATTCCATGTATATTATATATTCAAGGTACATGAATAAATATAAAATATGAGGTATGCATATACACACACTTTCAAGAAACACACAAGTTGAAACTATAATCTCCTTAAGGTAGGTACATGTTCAAATTTGTAGGTATACCGTGGAGATATTGCAGGTTCTGTTTCAGACCACTGTGATAAAGCTAATATCCCAATAAAGCAAGTCACATGAATTTCTAGTTTTCCAGTGCATATAAAAGTTATGTATAAGCTATAGTCTATTAAGTGTGTAATAACATTACGTCTAAAATAACAGTGTACATGCGTTAAAAATACTTTATTGCTAAAAAATGCTTACCATCATCTGAGCCTTCAGCAAGTCTTAGCAGTAACATCAAAGATCGCTAATCCCAGATCACCATAACAAATAAAATAATAATGAAAAACTTTTAAGGGTTTTAAGAAATGGCAAAATGTGACACAGAGACATGAAATGAGCAGATGCTGTTGGAAAAATGGTGCCCATTGACTTGCTCGTCACAGGGGTGCCACAAACCTTCAATTTGTAAAAAAGGATGCAGTACCTGTGAACTGCAATAAAGCAAAGAGCAATAAAACAAGGTCTGCCAGTATTAGATAATATTTTTTTAAGAGTGATTGCACCAATTTATACTACATGTAGATTTGTGTTAGTGAATGTTATGCCACCTCCTCAGTAGCACATTTCTTGTTGAAACAATATTTTTTGAATGAGTTAAAGTAATTAAACAAGGAGGCCCTAATGCCTCCATAGTGTACCTAAGCCAACCAAATCCTAACTCAGATTCAATGCACATGAATCTGAGAAAAGGAAACTTAAGAGCAGCCAATCACAAAAGACACCTAGGCTTTCCCAAATAAGGCAACTGCTTAAGCTATTGTCAACCAAATAATTTCCTTACTTTGCTTCTGGTTTTCTCTATAAAAACCGCTTCCCCAGCTCCTGTTGGTGGAGGGCTCCTAACCAGCTTTGGTCTGATTCTGCCTAATTCCATTTGATGTATGCTGAAATAAACTCTTGAAAAATATTAATGTGACCCAGGTTACCTTTAATCAAATGTTTCTGTGTACCAGGAATTGTTTTAGATACTAATTTTTTTTTCTTTTTTTTTGCGGTACGCGAGCCTCTCACTGTTGTGGCCTCTGCCGTTGCGGAGCACAAGCTCTGGAAGCGCAGGCTCAGCCGCCATTGGCTCACGGGCCCAGCTGCTCCGCGGCACGTGGGATCCTCACGCACCAGGGCACGAACCCGTATCCCCTGCATAGGCAGGCAAACTCCTGACCACTGCGCCACCAGGAAAGCCCTAGATACTAATTTTTTAAATAAAGTTTTATATTGGAATAATTTTAGATTTAAGGAAAATTTTCAAAGATAATACAGAGAACTGTTTTTTCTCCTCACCCACATTCCCCTAAAAGGCACTTATTTTAATATTGCCAGTGTGGTGAATATGAAATGGTATTTCACCTTATTTTGAATTTTCTTAAATAATAATATATTTAAACATCTGTATATATGTATGGAACATTTTTGTTTCTTTTTGGTGCAAGTTATTTTTATGCATTTTGAGACATTTTCTATTGGTTTCTCTTTCTATTTTTTCATAGATGAGAATACATAAAGAATATAAATCTTTTTCAGTTAATTTTTATAATATCTTCTCCTGGCTTAGAATTTGTTTTTTAATTCTATTTTTAAATTTGTAACATATGTCTCTCAATTTCATTGTCATGAACAAATTTTCTAATGTTAAACCTTGCTTATCTGAAATAAAACAGTTGATCATTATGCACTGTTATATACATATGGGTTATATTATTCAAGTTAATATTTTATTAAGTATTTTCATCTATATTTATGAGTGTCCTTGTCTGACTTAGGTACCAAGATAATGTCAGTAACAGAATATAAGTTGGAGAGTATTTACTTTGTTTTATGTAAGACTGAAATTACTTGCTTCTTGAAAATTTGAAAGAATTTGCATTTAATCTCATCCAGGCTACAGAGTCTGTCTCTTTGAGAGTAATAGGACATTTATATATTATACTTTTTTGAGTATATTTTGATGATTTACATTTTCTCAAAACTGTCTCATTTCACCTAATTTTGTAATGTATTGACACAAAACTATTCACAATATTTCTATCATTTTTCTTTGATAGAAGTGTGCTTTAAGCTTTTTACAATTTTTCCAATATTTATCTTCTGCCTTGTATCTTTTTTTTTTTTTTTTTTTTTTTTTGGTTCGTGGGCCTCTCACTGCTGTGGCCTCTCCCGTTGTGGATCACAGGCTCCGGATGCGCAGGCTCAGCGGCCATGGCTCATGGGCCTAGCCACTCTGCGGCATGTGGGATCTTTCTGGACCAGGGAACAAACCCATGTCTCCTGCATCGGCAGGTGGACTCTCAACAACTGCACCACCAGGGAAGCCCAGCCTTGTATCTTTTAAAGTGATTATTTATATGAGAATTTTCTCAATGTTAATTTTCGTTCCAGAGAACCAAGTTTTTATGTTGTTGATTTTCTTTAATATATCATTTTTGCTTCACTAATTTCTGTTCTTATTTCCTTTCTTCCAAGTGATATGTGAGATCTCTTTCTTTACTTCTTACCTTATTTGGGGAATTCTAAGTTGGATACTAGCTCATTTACTTCTAATTGTTCTTCCTTCCTAATGAAGGCTATACTCTTATTTATAAATATCTCTATAACTGCAAAGCATGTATTTTGGTGTGTAGTGTTTTTAATCTATCAATTAAAAGTATTTTTTATTTCTATTATAACTTGAGCCATAAATTATTTAGATGCATATTTTATTTTATGAAAATATAAAATGTACAAGCTACTTTTCTCTTTTTCCTATTTATTATATTTAACAGTGTTGTGGTCAGTAAATACAGTATGTCTGCTACCAGTTCCTTAGAGTGTATTGTTACTTGCTTTGTGTCCTAGTATGTGATCAATTTTCTTAAATGTACTATGGTACCAAAAGTAATGTGTATTGCCCTGTGTGTGTGTGTGTGAGAGAGAGAGAGAGAGAGAGAGAGAGAGAGAGAGAGAGAGAGAAAGTTACACTATGCATATCAAATCTAACGTATTGACACTTGGTCTACTTGATATTTGACTAAGAGAAATTATATCAAACCCCAATATGCAAATTTCTCAATTTATGCTCCTTCAGTCTCTATTGAAGACATTTTATTAAAGGCATGCTGATGAATATATCTGGATTTGTTTCATCCTATTTTTACATTTTCTCTCACACATTTCCCCCACTTATCCTCCCCATGCCCTATATTTCTTTCTAACTATTGGTTTCTTTCAGTTCTTTTTTCTTTAGGACTGTCTTGTTAAGCTTTTATCCCTCTACTTGTTATAAGATCAATTTTTAATAACCGAGTGGTTACTGTATAAATTATCTTATTCATGTTTAAGATAAAAATGTATAGAGCGATACTGTAGCTCAACTTCCCTCCTCCTCAACCAAATACATTTGAACTATTTGAATCAGAATGTCAAATTTAGTGTGTTCTTCATTAAAATAACACCTGCACAATTCAAACATTATTCCTATAATATTACACAGTCGTATTATTTATATATAACCACAAATTTACTGTTAGAAAATCAGTATTCCCTTTTGTATCTCAGACCCAGCGACTCTGATCATATTTCTTCATTCCAATGTACATTTTTAGAGCTGCCTTTAATGATGGTAAATTTTTTGTTTGCCTGAAAAATGATTGTATTATGCTCCCCTTAGTAAGTGATATTTTAGCTGAGATTACACTTCTTGGATGACAGTTCTTTTTCTTAGCATTTTGTATATCTTGTTCCATTATCTTCTATACTTGCCATCAATAGTTCTATTGTCAGTTTCTGGTTCCTTTGTGGAAATATTTTTTTTCTTACTCTTTTTTATATTTTAAAATATTGTCTTTATCGTTAGTGTTTTCCACTTTAAGTTTGAAGTGCCTAGATGTGTAATTCTTGCTCACCATTCTTGTGATTATTTTTTTAAGGATTTATTTAATGCAATTTTATTTATTTAATTTATTTATTTTTGGCTGTGTTGGGTCTTTGTTGCTGCATGCTGACTTTCTCTAGTTGCGACGAACGGGGGCTACTCTTTGTTGCGGTGTGTGAGCTTCTCATTGTGGTGGCTTCTCTTGTTGCAGAGCACAGACTCTAGATGCATGGGCTTCAGTAGTTGTGGCATGTGGGCTCAGTATTTGTGGCTCCTGGGCCCTAGAGCACAGGCTCAGTTGTTGTGGCACATGGGCTTAGTTGCTCCACAGCACGAGGGATCTTCCTGGACCAAGGCTCAAACCCATGTCCCCTGCATTGGCAGGCAGATTCTTAACCACTGTGCCGCCAGGGAAGCCCCATTCTTGTGATTTTTAATGAGCCAAAAAGAAAAAAATCATTGTTCCTAGCTACAAGAAATTTATAATCTAGAAGTGGAGGAAGATTTTAAGAAAGTAATTATACTTCTATGTGTATATGATTAGTTTATATTATTTGACTTTTATTTTTTAGATGTAATTTAAATGTTTATGTTTAAATTTCACAGTAAATTTTAAATATTGTGATGAATTCTATGAAGACAAATAACTAGATTCTGGAGGTTAGAGTAATAGAAGAAACTATATTTAGACAGATGCATTAGGAAGAGTTTCTGGCATTTTTCCTTTGGAAACTTGAAACTGGTGATAAGATGTCTCAATACATCTCAGTAAAACTCCAGGATGTGGAGGTGAGTATGTTCTGTCTGGCACTGAGTAAGAGAATGAAGAAGAGGTAACTGGTCGTGAGTCTTAAGTAGGTGTGATCTCTGAATACCAGGTTGTTCCTAAAGGCCCTTATACGTCAGGAACACTCTGTCTGACAACCTCATTACGAATAATGGATTAAAAGAAAATCAGACAGGAGGAAAGTAAGAAGGCTCTTTGAAGAGATAATGGAGCAGGGACTAGCAAACTGTCGGTAAGGATGAAATATAATAGATGGATTTAAAATCTCTTTAAATGGTAAATTAATCAAAATGAAATAGATTGGCTGTAAAGTGAGAGAAATTAAGAGTCACAGGTGATGCCCAGGCTCCTGGCATGAGTAGCTGTGATGATACTTACTAAGGGGGAAATGAAATGCTGAGAGCATGGAATGTTGGCTAGAGACTGTGTATGGTGGTGTGTGGTGGGGGGTTGTAGGAATTGAGAAATCCATTTTGAAAATGTTGAGGTTAAAGTATTTGTGGGTATCTAAATACTGACTAGTATTTAGTAAATACTAGTATTTACTATAAAGTAAAATACTTTACTAGTCTGAAGCTCAGGAGAGGGATTGGGATGTAAATACAGATTTTGAATTCATCTGTATACAGTATAAATCTAATTGCAGCCATGGGAATGGATTAGAGCTCCTAAAAACTTTTGTAGAGTAAAAACAATCTCTATGAAAGAAGCAAGGATTCATGGGACTGCAGAACTAAAAGACATTTAAAAGGTCTGGCAAGAACTAAGTTAAGAGAGCATTATATCAGCAAAGAAAAGGGAAGAGGGCTTCCCTGGTGGCGCAATGGTTGAGAGTCCACCTGCCGATGCAGGGAACACAGGTTCATGCCCCGGTCTGGGAAGATCCCACATACCGCAGAGTGGCTAGGCCCGTGAGCCATGGCCGCTGAGCCTGCGAAAAAAAAAAAAAAAAAGAAAGAAAAGGGAAGAAAGATTTTTCAACAAGACAGGAATTATTCAAAGGGAGGATAGAAGACATATATATAAGACTGAGAGGTTCTTCTTGACCTGCTTCTCAGGGAAGGTTCTTTTGATCTGAGTAGAGATTACTTAGGTGGATAATAGAAAGAAATGTGTGGGTTTTCTAGATAAAGACAAAGGCTGTACATCACACAACAAATCATCAAATCTGTTCACCACTGTACAAAGATATATTTGTCAAAGTGAGGTCTCTGGACCAGCAGCATTAGCAGTGTCTGTAAACTTGTTAGAAGTACAAAATTTGGGGCCCCACTCTAGAGAAAATGATCATAAAGTCTAAGGTGGGGTCCATCAAGCTGTAGTTTAGCAAGCACTTCAGGTGATTCTGATGCCCACTGAAGTTTGAGAGCCACTAGTCTAATATAAAGCAATAGTATTTGCCCATTTCCTCAAACTACTGTGTTATTATATAATGCTAAACATCACATTTTTTCTCATCCTCCATATCTAATAAATCATTGAAACCTAGTTTTCATTTTAAAGATCACTAAATTAATCTTATTTCATATTTTATAATATTTATAGCATAAATTATGTTAATATATAAATATCTAAATTAATATTAAACTATATAATATTATATATCATTTTATATATACAAATTTTAAAAGATTTTAAGTTGGTTATATGTTATACATCATAAGAAACAGCACAGCATCAAGGCCATTGAAACTTTTTATGTTCTCATCCCTAATGATATTCTCCTGTATTTGAGTAATAATTTTTCTAAATATTCTATTTATCATCCCTTTCTTCATTTTAAAATTATACACCTATATGTATAGCTTTATTACATATAGGTGTATAGATGAAAACATGAATGGAAAAATAAAATATACTGGTAGGTAGAACACTTAGTGTATAAGTAACACAGAAGAAGCATTCAGTAATCTATTATCTGTAAGGCAACTAAATCAACCAGTAAGACATAGATTCAAATTTAGTCCTTGCTACTTGATAACTAGCTAATTTGGAGAATATCCTATTTGGAGAATATCTGTTTGAATCTCAGTGTCCTCATCTGTAAAACAATTATAGTATTACCTACTTTAAAGCTCTGTGTAGATAACAAAGTTAACACGAAGAGCACTTGGATAACTATCTACCATAAAGAACATAGATGGCATATGGGCTCAATAAATCATCTTGAGTGAGTGATGCATACAGGGAGATGGGACTATCTGGTCTTAGAATATTTGCTGTTGCCTCCTCTGCACATTGAAGAGTACTTGTTGTCTGAGTGCTTAAAAAGCATTTGTTAAAAGAATGAATTTTCACCACTCTTTGCTTTCCTGCTTCTCCAGACAAAATACTTTGTCTCTCAAGCCCTCTTGTCTTCTCTTTTCCATTAATCTTTAATGACACATAACATTGTTTGGCACTGAATAAAATATATATTTTTTCTCACCAGAGAGGCTGAGCACCTTGTCAATGTTTTTTTGCTGTTGCTGAAATGCTTTTTTATCTTTTCCCCATTTTTATAGTAAAACTTTTGAAATCAATTATATTTTACAGAAATGTGCATAGATGCAAAGTGAGCAAATTGATGATTTCTCATAAAGTTTGAATTGTTTATCACCACCCAAATCAAGAAATCACATATTTCCATCTCTCTGCAAGTAACATGTTCTCTCCTCTTCCCAGTAATAACTTCCTTTCTTCTCAAAAATAACCAACAGTAATTTTGCATGCTTTCAAATTCATATACTATATATTTTTTGTGTCTGATCTCTTTCATATGTTAATCTTTTTGAGATTCTTTTTTTTTTTTTTTTTTTTTTTGCGGTACGCGGGCCTCTCACTGTTGTGGCCTCTCCCGTTGCGGAGCACAGGCTCCAGACATGCAGGCTCAGCGGTCATAGCTCATGGGCCCAGCCGCTCCGTGGCATGTGGGATCCTCCCGGACTGGGGCACGAACCCGTGTCCCCTGCATCGGCAGGCGGACTCTCAACCACTGCACCACCAGGGAAGCCCCGAGGTTAATTCTTGGAGTGGATTATAGAAAAGTAAATTCCCTCTATAAAAGATTACAACACAATAACAATCCATAATTTATAAGTTTTGAAGAGTGTTCAATTAATGTTAGCTCTAAATCTAAAGCTGCTAGGAACATTATTTAATATATCTTTTGGGGACTACATTTAAGAAACACATTCTGTCAAGTATACGTTTAGGAGTGGAACTGTTGTGTCATAGAGTTGGCTTATGTTTGGATTTATTAGATATTGCCAAACAGTTTTCCAAAATGATTTTACAAATTTCTATTTGTCTATAGGTGCATTTATTTTGCCCTTACCATCAAATGGTAATTTGGTTGCCAGCTCTTTGCATGTATTATTCCTTTACCTCCTTTTGTTGGCATTGAGAAATTGACTGTCAATCTAATTGCTTCTTGGTAAGCAATTTTTTTCTATTTTTGTAAGTGCTATGTTTCTTTTGTTGTTGTACTACAATATGTCTGATAGTTTTGCAAGATTCTGACATTTGAATGTACATATCTTGCATTAGTTCTAATAAATTCCCAGCTATTCTCTCTTATCTACATTCTTTCAGTCCAGAAGTCCTATTATATAGAGAGTATTATCTTATTCATTTTCCAATGTCTCTTACCCCCCTCTCTTTTTACATTTACTTTTCTTTGATGTTTGCAATTTTAGTAGTTTTACAGTTTTAACTTATTCATTCATTCTCTCTCTTACTATGTCTATTTTTCTGTTTAAACCATTTACTGAAGTTTTAATGTCAGTGACTGCTGTTTTTGTCATTTCTTAAAGATTTTAAAGTTATTTTTACATCTTCCTGGCTATTTGATAGGCTTTTTACCCAAAAATTTCAATACCATCTTATTTTTATTTTTATCATATTAAATATGTTTTACATAGTCTTTATCTAATATACATGTGTATGACATTTTGGCGTGAATAATTTTGTTTCAACCTCTTGCTCACTCTGGTTAATATTTTATATGCTGAGACTCTACATTCCTCAGGGCTTTTTCTTTGGAAATACACTGAGCTCTAGATTCCATCCTTCCAGAAATATTTTTATATTTGTTTCCATTAGGTATCCTGGGACATTTGCAAGAGAAACAGATTCTTAAGTTATTATCTCATTTAATGGGTTCCACTATCACTGAGAACCCAAAACCTAGTAAGAATATTTGCAGATGACTTGCAAATACGTTTGTTCTTTTCCCCTTAGTGTTCAGATCAAGGCCAAGAAAAAACATCTTCCTTCCCACCTCCCATTCCTAATGAGTAGATTTTTTTTTAGTTCAGCTCTTAACTAAACACGTCACTATTCACATATCCTCGGTGCATGTGAAGGTATCAATTATGATTACATCCTCAAATTTGCCCAAGGCTTTTCTCCTGAATGTGTTGTACTAATTCCCAAGTCCCTTAGTTACAGTGACTGGCAAGTTTCCCCAAGGCAGGCAAAAATCTTAGCATTTACTAACAGCTCTAATTTTTAGTTTTTCTCTCTCTTTGCAGCCTTAGAGATTTTCCTTACTCCATCAGCTCAGCTATGTAGTTTTTTTTTTTTTAAGTTTCATTTTATGTAGCATTTTAGTTATTTTGTAATAGGAGGTTTTCTGGCTCTCTAGTCCATAACATTTCCAGAAAAAGAATACTCTTAATAGTCTTAAAGCTCTTTGGGAATCAAGATTGTTTCTGATTTTCCTTGTTCTCCTGGGGTCAGATAAACTGCCAAGTGAATAGTATCCAATAAATATCAATCAGTTCCTGGTTGATGGAATGAATAAAGTGACCTGATTTATTTAGGGAGCAATAAATAGGCCAGTAATGTTAGAGAATAAGATGAAGGTTGAGATTATGAGAAGCTAAATATCAAAAGGTAGGTAGCAATCAGATGAAAATAAGTCTTTCAGGTAATTCTAAGGAATGTGATTTTAAATAAGGAGGAGTATCTCTGAAGGGTTTAGGATTAACTGATATGGCAAAGCTCATGGGAGTGGGCTGTAGTATTCAGAGCTCTGTGGAAAAACAGAATCAATAGGAGAGTTTATATATAAAAACACATTATATATATATAATATATATGCACATATACATATGTGTATTATATATACATTTATGTTATATGTTTATATTATACATGAAATATTTACATTATTTAAAATAAATATAAATATATTTAAATGCATATTATATATATGTATATACACATATGTAGTGAGAGAGAGATTTTAAGGAACTGGCTCACGTGACTGTGGGGATTGGTAAGTCTGAAATTTGTAGGGAAGGTTGGCAGACTAGAAATTCAGGTGAGTTGATGTTGTAGTCTTTGGTCTGAACTCTATCTGCAGGGCAGGTGAGCAGGTGAGAAACTTAGGCAGTGTATCTATGGTTCAGTCTTGAGGAAGAATTGATTCTTCCTCCAGAAACCTCAGGCTTTGCTCTTAAGGTCTTCAGTTGATTGGATGAGGCCCACCAGCATTATGGAGAATGTGTGCTTTACTCAAAGTCAACTGATTATAAATGTTAATCACATCCGAAAAGCATCTTTAGAGCAACAACTAGACAAGTATTTGATCAAACAACTGGGCACTATAGCTAGCCAATTTTACACATAAGTTAAGCATCACAAGGTCTAAGCCTGATGGCAAACAAAACAAACATAATCAGAAGGTAATTTTAACAGGTAGGTAGAAAGTGAAAGATAACTGGTGTTTGAAACCATTTCTTTCAGAACACAGATAAGCCCTAAATGACTTCTCAACTCAGTGTTCCACTAGCCACTATCAACTAGTCATATTCATTGCGTAAGATGAAAACCAACAGCTAAGCTTGCTGTGTGAGGCTGACTTATCTTAAAATAGCTAGATAATATTTCAAAATATCTAGGGCTCTGACCGAATATATAAATTTATTTGTAATTATATAAATATAAAAATGTGTGAAATATTTATTTTAAAACATAATATAGTATATATATATATATATAATATAATATAATATTGCAGTACAATTTGGGCTCTAGATTTTTCCCCAAATGTTTTTTTTTTCTCTTTGCTGTATTTTAGTTCTTTCACCCATGAGGATGAAAGAAAGCTTTAAAATGGTGTTTCTCAGTAGAGTTTCATCAAGTTTGAATACTTAAAATGACGTTCATGCAGTAGGAAAAGCAATACACCACTGGCTTCAAGTCTTTGAAATTCTGCTGGGATTTGAGGAGTCTACATAACACCACACGCTATCATGTCATTTTCACTGCTCAGAGACAGAAAGAATGTTCCTTACTTTTCAGTTATCATTAATCTAGTATTCTTTTTGCATAAAGACTTAAACTAAAATCCTCCAAGGAAAGATAATCTGTCAAGACGTTTTTCCTTTCCCCTCTTAAAATACTGAATATAAAACATGAATTCTTAGATTGAATCTGAGGAGTTAACAAGCACGGGAGCAATTTAAGAAAAACAAATGTTACTTTTTTACAAGGAGTGGCTAGCATACAGAAAGAAAGGCCAAGTCAGCAGTATATTTAAGCAATCATACACAAAATAAGATGTTGACTCAAGTTGCAACTGAATATATTCTTGCAGAAAGAATATTGTCGTTTTTAGCATTTGGAGAAGGTGATAGGGAATAAATTCAGACTTAACTTCAAGTATCCCCATTCAAAATCATAGAAAAGAGGGAATGAACAGCTATGTTCCTGTTTAATTCAATAAGCACTTCTCTGTTACATTAGGGTTTATTGATGCTCTAAGGTAAGAGTTCTATAAGAACTCTTTAGTTAGTATTCTATACAAGAGTTCTATAAAAGAAAGAAAAAGATGTAAAGATTACTAAGTGAAAAAATCAAATGTATAGTAGAATAATTTGATATCCTTTGAGATTACGACAATATAAAATAGCTAACTGGCTTAAAGCACATCTGTGCATCTATAAACCTAGATTATAATCATCTGTTGCTTCATTGAGGACTTCAGGTTTTTCTTCTGTGGAGAAGGAATGCTGAATAGAAGAAGCGCGCTCTTTCTTCTCAGGAATACTACCAAAACTTGAAAAATAGTAGCCACTCTAAGTCGCTGGAAAAGTCTTAATGACTTTGTTGGCATTTGTTTCAGATTAAAATATGTGATCTGAGGACGTCAAAGAGGTTTTTTTTTTTTTTTGCCTTTAAAGCAACACATGTGCCCATAGTATTCTCCCTCTCAGAATTTTCCCATCCTGTGCCATACATTACTGTCCCTTTTCTCTTTGACCAATGCCTTATCTGTAGAAAATATGTCTAAATCCATCTGGACTTCAGTCTAGCACTGTGACACCTGGGAAGTTGTTTTGAATCATTGTAAATTTTGGCACTGGGAACATGGAAAGAGGCTACTCTGATTTCTCTCAAAACCTCTAGCCTGAAAAACTCAGATGGAATGTATACTTCTTTCAGTTACTATCATATTTGAAAACCCAGAATCTCTAAAACTGAGCTTGAGCAAAAGTATTCACTGGAATATTTTTGTCCTCATCTAGGCTGGCTATAATGCGATAGCAGAAGAGATTCAGCTGATTGTTCTTAATAAAGCGTGAAACAAATAAAAAAGAGAGAGCGAGAACGAGAACGAGAGAGAGAGAGGTGGAGGGGAGGGAGAAGAAAGGAGGAAGGAAGGAAAGGAGGGAGGGAGGGAAAGAGAGAGGGAGAAAAAGGAAAGAACAGGAAGGAAGGAAGGAAGGAAGGAAGGAAGGAAGGGGGAGAAGGGGTAAAGAAACACTGGGCAGCTATTCTCCAGATCTGGAATATTCTGCCTTAACGGTTTGCATATATTCTGCTGGAGGTTTCTTATCTAGCAGGAAATGTACTTGTATTCTTACCCTTTATAAATCAAACTGGCTCCTCATTTATTTTGCCTGTTTTGTTTTTTGTCTTGTTTTATAAGAAGTCCTTTAACTAACCTGTTCATGTTTGAAAATCCAAATGTTTTTCATTGAGCTTTTGATAGCTTTGTTTCTCTGTAGAATAAATCTAAAAACTAAACAGGAATTCAAATTTCACTTGACCAGTATCAATTAGTCTATTTTGTGTTTTGGGTGGTGTGCTTTCTGTATAGTGTTTAGATCATTAGTGTCAAGGTTAGAAAAGCAGATGAAATGCAGTGATGATAATACAGGATGGTTTTAAAAGCTATCACAAAGAACATGAAGCTACTGGGAACCTAAGACAATGAAGTCTTCATAGTTATCTTGGTCTAGCAGAGACCAGGTGGCTCTATAAAATCTCCATGTATGAAATCATAACTATTGAAGGCTTGGATTGTTTTGGACTTGCTGATATTTCTGGAGATTTCAGCTAGAATTCTTTCAAAATGTGTATATTCCAACAATTTTTCAGCTTGATCTTTAATTTATCATTGACTAGCAACTCCAAGAGGAATAAATCTATTAATCTTTCATAGAAAGAAAAGACAAAGCTTGTTTGTTATTGTTTTTACAGAATGTGTAGAAAGGAATTAGGGAAGACAACAGAATGGGGGAAGTGAAGATGGTGTTAAGAAATAGAAAATGAAGTGTTCCCTTAGAAATCATCTGATGGAAGGCTAAAGAAAGGAATTGTTGAGGTTCAGAGACCTCTTTCTCCTATAAGACTCAAAGACAAGAAGAGATCTAAATTTAAAATTTTACTATTTGACGATCTGTCAAAAATTAAGAATTCCTCTGAAGGCTACCATGGAGCTTTGGGTATGCAACATTGTACTTATGCCTTCCCTCATTGCTAGCTGGACAACTACAGCTGGGGCAGACCCTCCTGGGCCTGAAACTGAATGCTTCCTAGCAGGAGCTCAAGTTCATTGCATTGTGTGATATGCTCCAAGGAGAATCAGCTACACCCACAGATTGTTTACTTTACTTTGAACCTTGCACTGATGTTTCCTGGTTTCGATAACCTCCAAGGGGAACTCAGCTATGATATCTTTTATCTTATTCATCCCATTATTGTATATTTTCCTTATCATAATTTATTGTATACGGTTCTTAGCTCATTTGATGGATTGTTCTTCATGGGCAAGGAACCAAACAATATTTCTCAGTTCCCTCCCTGAGTATATGCTTAATAAATATTTTAAAAATTGTATAGATGTTATAAAGTATTCTTGAGAAAGGCCTTAGGTCACAGTGAATTCCAAGGGAAAAGTAGGGAAATTTTATTTTAAAATCTGAGTAAAAGAGTTTCAGGAAGGTAAACAGCAAGTTAAAAATACTGAGGAAAAAAAAAAAGAAAAGAAAGAAGAACAATGAAAACATCATGAGCTTGACAGGAGATGAGCAGGCCTTTAAAAGTCTAATCAATGTACAGTAGCACGATGAGATTTCTCACTTCTTCTTCCTGATCTGCATAATAAGGGATGCATGGATCTTTCTTACAGCATGTGGATGGAACTGGACTCTGAGGAACTGGGCTTCAGCAGTCAACACAGACCATCAGAATAAATCTGTGCTCGGAGCAGAATGCAGAATATAACCCCCCCAGGTCCTACTTGTACCACCTCAGGCTTTGATCAGACCACTGTTGTTGCCCTGGTATTTTCCCAAAAGTCTGAATAATTTTAGGGGTTTTCAGAGGACAGCTGGAAGATTGCTGACCTATGACTGATGTTGGGAAGTCAGGATCTACAAGTATCCTGGAAAGATGCGGTAATAGATGAAGTACTGCCTGCTAATGCTTATAACTAAGCTCAGCCTAGACTAAATACTGAATCAGCAGTCCAGAGAAAAGTCACCAACAAAGGGAGAGTTCTCATTTAAGAGAGAAGAAAAAACTTGAAAAAACAGATAAATTCTCCTTTTCTCCAGCATGTGGTTAAAATTAGGATTTTGGCTTCCAGCAGGTCCTTATTTCATTCATTTATACAGCTGGGCACTTTGTTTTAGAGGTGTAGAAAGGCTGCTTGAAAGACCAAGAAAGCTATGTCTTTAAAAAAGCATTAAATTGGATCAGTTTAGAAAATTGTTAAATCCTAATGTGATGCCCAAATCAACTTAAATGACTCGAGGGGAGTAGTTAAAGATGTTTTATATATTTGCACTCTTTAGCATAAAATAAACCAGGCACATCAAATGGAAGAATGTGGGTGTGGGTTTCTCTATTCTTGGTTCTGTTCATGTCCTATAATGATAACATGTGCATATGTCCAAAAAAAAAAAAACACACCAAACCTCTCTTTTATAAGCCACTTTCAGTTCTGATATCTTTGACTGACTGAATGAGGTTTGGGCAATGAGCTATTCTATCTTTAGAAGAGCAATCTTTTCTTCATCATATGTGGCTTTTAATGCACCTTTTATGCTATTTTCGGAATGTTGATAGTTTGCCCACGACAAGAAGAATCTGTCTAGCCCACTAATCAAAAATATCAAAAATCTTTCTCAAACTGAGGGTTAGCAGACAGAGCTATTTGTCAACAGCATGTGTTCCCCTCAGGTAATTTGGATCCTTTCTTTTTCTTATTTTTAGTACCTCTTTTATCAAGCTTCTTAAATCCATGCCTAGCGTGTCAAATATACTTTAAAAACATCTGTCTACTACAGGCTTTGGAGAATAGCACAGGATTAGGAAAGGACAAGAAAGAGTTAATTCTTGCAGTTTTCACACTGGAATAAAGTTAATAGGCTGCCAATAACATGGGTTATAGTTGCAAAAGCTAAAGTTATAAGTAATCCTAAAGGGAAAGAGGAAAATTGTTCCTGACAAGCTGAAATTACTTTATAAAACCTCTTATGTGTTGAGAAGCCCTAGGTTGGTCAGGGCATGAAGCTTATTTCAATGTTTAACTCAGCCTGTTTATAAAGAAAATATCTTGCCCACTATCCGTTTTCCTAAAGCATGCCCTTTAACCTATTTTTTGTTTCTTTTTATTGTTGGCATGGAGACTAAGAAGCCAGCTGCTAGACTGATCAATGCATGGTTACATCAACATAACATTTTCAGTCAAGTTCCCAGGAGCCTTCCTCCTGAATCTGTCATTTTGATTCAGATAACTAAATCAGGCTAAGCACAGCAATGATAACGGATGACTTGCCTCATTAGCTGGCTCCCGCTGCTTTATGCTGCCAGGAAGCTCTATCGTGACTGCCTAGGATCTTGGGAGAGATAACTGTTTTCTGAAATTATTTTGGTGCATTTTTCTTGTAATTCTCATCTTGCCTTTTGACAGTAATTTTATAGGATGACATATGTACCAAATCCACACTCCTGGCTCTTCTTTCTCTAAATATGTGTCATGTGACTGGCTTTATGAAGACTGAGCCCAACAGGCTTAATCTAGGGGACTATTTAAAAATGTCCTTCCATTTGTCTCCTTTAAATATTACATATCTGATAGCATTTTAATTAATAGTATTAGCAATACTAGGATGATCTGTCTTCGTACATGAAAGCAGATCCTGCTATAAATGCTTTCCTAGATCCAAAATAATATTTCAGTTAGGCCTTAGAACTCATTGAGCTTGAATATATTAGAATAATAGTTAAAAAAAACCCACAACTAATTATTTGTAGAAATTTTGGTGTGGAGGGGAGACTACGCAAGCAAGAAACAAAGGATCTCATTCAATCATCACAATCTGAATTTAAGAGACTCATCTTAGAGACTCATGAAATTTAGATAGAATTGTGCATTTAGCTGAAATCTGCCTGTAGAAAAAATGGATGGGAACACACAGTCAGAAGCAAAAGGAGCTGCAATTAGACCATGAACAATGATCCAAGGAGAGAGAATAAGGGCAAATTAAGTAGGGCTGTTCCAAACCAAACATTATTTTAGCAATACTATTACTTTTCAATATGAATCTATGACCAAAAAGCTAATCTTTAAAACTAAACCTGTGATAGCAAGATTTAAGTTTCCAAGTATTCTGTGGCATCTTTCTCTTGACCTCAGCTGACTGACATTCTCTTCAACAAAAGCCCCAAACAATTTCTGGTTTCAATTTTAAGCACCTCCACACCCATTCATGACACACTCATTCACACTAGGTAGTATTGGACATCTTTCATGAATCTACAATCTCATTTCAATGGATAAAAATCTGCAATGGGGTCATAAGGATATATTTGTTTAAGTATTTTGATCAAAGTTGTATTTTGGTGCCCTTCTAAATAGAAGGGAAGGAAGACATTTGAATAATAAATAGTTTTGTCCCTGAAGTCCTAAAAAGTCAGTTTGGTGAGCCTATATCCCCATGTATGGAATAGTAAGATTGTCTAAAAGTATTTCATTGTTTAATATTTAATATAAATTTCAATCCAGTAACTCTGCCATAAACCCACAATCCATCAATACATTCTGCTTCTTTTATTGTACAGATTAGAGTTTATGGTCCATCACCAGAATCTCCCCCTTACAAATATCCACTAACTTCCATCTTGGCAAAAGCCGTACTCTGTATGGAACCAAATATTTGTTTTCTCTTTGCTTGCATCTGAATGGTTGAACTTTACAGGACAAACTTATATAAAATAGGTGACTGCTTCACTCGAAATACATGACATCAAAACCCAAAGAGATAGTAAAAATTACAAGCCCTAAAATATCTCCCTGGAAGCTTATGTTCAGTCTCTAAAAAAGCAGTTTTATTCATTTCTTCTCATCTGTGGTCAAACTTCTCATATACCTCTGGTCACCACTATCAAGACCAATACAACCACTTTTACCTGATGACATTATATTAAATTTTATGGAGAAAACAGAAACCACTGATTAAGGATTCCTAGAATGTCTCTCCACAAAATTTTCTGTCCTATTTGGATGTGTGCTCATCCTCACATTTACCTGTTGTTATTAGGAACTAAATGTGTCTCTAAAGGCTAGTTCTCTCACTTATGCTCTATATAGGGCATTTTCTCTTTGACTATCCATATTCTTTTAGACATTTTCAACTTGGCCCTTTCCATGTATCAGTACTCTGAAATTATGTATATAATCAAATATTTCTCATTGTCTCCTTATTTTCTAGCCACTCTTTCTTTCTCTTCATATCAAAATAGCTTGGAAATGTAGATTATACTGCTATCATCTCAACTTCCTTCTGTCTCATTAACTTTCCATACTTTTATCATCTGACTCACATCTTCACAAGGGCACTGAACATGCTCTGATCTCAATCATCAAAGGACCTCAAATTGCTGAATTCAATGGTCACTTTTCAATTTATACCATATTCAGACTCTCAGGAGCATGCTTCCCAGTTGACATTCATCTCCCTCCTTTCCAACATAATCTCTCTGCCTTTGGCTGATACAGATTATCCTGGATTTATTCTTACCTCAGTCCCTGCTCGCTTTCTACTTTCCTGATTCCACATCCTCTTTGCTAACTCTTGTGTTTTCAGTTCCTCAGAGCTCTGCTCAGGACTTTCTTCTTTCTTTATTTTCTCTTCCCGAGTAATCTCATCCATTCTTGCAGCTTAATATATCTATGTGTCAGCATCAATCAACTTTATAAACAGTCTGAGACCTCCTTTCAGATGGCCAAAGATCTATATCAAACTGTATCCATGATATCACCCCTGGAAAGCCTCTAGGTAACTCAAACTTCCAGTAGTAGAAAACTTCTAAGTGATTTCCATTTAAGCTATATGCTAAATTTGTTTAGTGTCCATTAACTCCATAATACATGCTAACAGATGCCCAGAACACTTCTTCCACATTCGTTAATTGAAAGCTGGTCAAGTGTCCCTGATATTTGTTCTCAAATAGGTTTGAGATTTAAGTACACATTATAAAAACATAAGAAAGATTAATACAAGAAAGTTATCATTAATGAAAACTGGCTTTAAAGCTTTGGAAAGATTTAATAAATATGAGTTGTTGAAAATAACATATAGTGACATATGAATTGTAAAGCTGAAAGTGCTTAGGAGAAAAAAAATGTGAGAAACATCTACAAGGATTTAGTACTGAGATGTAATTGCTAAGATTCTTAATTTTTTTTTGTAATTTTGTTCAGATTTCAAAGAAACCAGATATAGAGAAAATATAATAGAAAAATTATTATGGGTGTGCTTTATGCAAGAAAGAAAACAAAAATTTCATCATCAGGTTCTACCTTTAAAAATGGACACATGGGGGCACCGGGTGGCGGCGGCCCCGGGATCACCATGGCCGAGCTGCTCTGGAGCCTGCAGGATTCCCAGCTCGTCGCCCGCTTCCAGCGCCGCTGCGGGCTCTTCCCCGCGCCGGATGAAGGCCCCGGCGAGCCCTGTGCTGGCCCCACGAAGGGCGCGGCGTGGGCGCCCGGGCTCGGGCATCTCCCCACAGCCAAAGGCAGGGGCGCCGGGGAGGCGGCCAATGAGCTGCGGAGAGTCGCGGTCCCGCAGCATCAAAAATTGCCGCCTTGAGACTCCCCTCGTGGTCCAGTGGTAAAGAATCTGCCTTCCAACGCAGGGGCTGTGGGTTCGATCCCTGATCCGGGGAATTAAGATCCGACATGCCGCGGGGCAACTAAGCCCGCACGCCACAACTATTGAGCTCATGTGCTGCAAACTGCAGAGCCCACACACCCTGGAGCCCACGTGCCACAACTAGAGAGAGAAAACCCGTGCGCCACAACTAGAGAGAAGCCCAAGCAGACCGCGTGCCATAATGAAAAACATCCCGCATGACTCAACAAAGATCCCCTGTGCAGCAACTAAGACCTGACGCAGCTAAAAAATAAATAAATAAGGAAAATAACTATTAAGAAAAATAAAACTTTGCTGTGCAAAGTGAATCATTAAAGAAAAAAAATTGCAAAAAAAAAATGGACATATGTGTGCATGTTTCTGTGTTTTAAGACAAACTACATGTTTAAGGTGTATACTGCAATGAAATTTGTAATGGGGTGAATTTACAAACAGAAAAGCCTTGAATTTTATCTAATTAAACATGCTTTGGAAATTTCTCTTCTCAAAATCTTGCCAATAACAGGTACAGATCTCATGGAATTTGGGTCCTAAAAAGTCTGCTGTGGCCTAATTTTAAAACACCAATCTTACATTCAGTTTAAATATTATCCCCTCCCCCAGCAAAAGGCTGATCCATAATTGGAAACCCCATTGGGAAAGGGGACATGGTCTGTTCTTTCAGTCTGCTTTACCTATATTATTTTCTCTTCTATGAATTCATGCTCCTCCATGATCAGGACTGAGGGGAGGAAGAGATGGGAGTAAAAGGAGTCTACATAAATGATATTCTTCTAATCTTGTTCAATTCCCTCTGTGTGATAGGCCCTCACATTTTAGTTCTCATGAATCATATGACAGAATTACTTTGGAAGGTCTCCACAAGGACTCTTTCCTGCAGAGTTCCCTGATGTTGATGATGCAGTATCTGACTAAACTAATTTCTCTCATGGTATCATGGTATTCCCCCCAGCAACTCCTTGATGGAATCCCCTTATTTCATCCAGATATTTCTCCTGATAGGTAGGTAGATAGATAGAGCACAAATATAGAAAGTATGCAAAAATATTCAACTCAATGATTTACTACAAGCAAATGTATTGCTATCATTACCCAGGTCAAAAGACAGAACACTGCAGGAATCTAAAAAGCACATTTTATTCTATTACTATTTCCCAATTGCTGTCTGCTTCTTTTCCACAAGGTAATTATTAACCTGACTACAAGAAAAATCACTTTATTGCTTTCCTTTATATTTTACCATTCAGTCATGTATATCTAAGCACTACAGTTTAGTTTTGACTGCTTTTTTTGAATTTAAAGAAATGGAATCATGAAATACATATTTTAGCAAACTTTTATTATACAATAATATTAGATTTAAGAAAAGCTGAGATAGTTCCTGTATACCCTGTACCCAGTTTCTCATGTCCTTTAGATTTTACACTGTATGATATATTTATCACAGCTGGTAAGTCAATTTTAACACATAATTAACTAAATTTCATACTTATATTTCTTTTTTAACCTAATGTCCTTTTTTTTTTTTTTTTCTGTAACAGGATCCCATCCAAGATACCACATTACATTTAGTAATCATGTCTCCTTAGGCTCATCTAGACTGAGATCATTTCTCAGACCTTCCTTGTTTTAGATGACCTTGACAGATTTGAAGAGTACTGGTCAGGTACTTTGTAGAATGTTCCTCAGTTTGGGTTTGTCTGATGTTTTTCTTGTTATTGGACTGGGGTTATGGGTCTTGAAAAGGAAGACCATGGAGGTGAAATGTTATTCACATCACATCATGTCAGGAGTGCATCCCTTAGTTCCCACACCAGATGTACACACCCCAGATGTTTAATAGAACATTTCCAAGATGAACACATTCCCTCACCCAGCTTTTTGACCCAATTTTTAAGATGCCAATTTCTCCTCTCCCTCCACCCCAAAACATGTGAGCAACTGCTAATAAAAAGCAGTAGACGGATAACTGGACTATAGCATTTTCAACTCCATTCAGAAGTGAAGATTCCAATTACATCTGAGACTTAAATTCTCTCAAGTTTCTTTTAAGAAAAGTTCCTGAGTCCAGTATTTATGCTATTACAGCACAACAGAGTTGTGTCTAAAACTCATCTTTGTCTGACTTATCACTGATGATGTTAGGCTTAAGTCACTTGCTGAAGTACTGTTTATCAGGTTTCTCCACTGTAAACTTACCCTTTTTATTTACCCCATTTTTTATAACGTACTCTTTGGAGGAAAGTTATTATGTGCAGCCTGCATTTAAAGACTAGGGAGTTATGCCGCATCTCCTTAGTGGCAGAATACATGAAATATTTGGAAATCTTCTGCATGATTTGGTTCATCCTCCACGTTTTTATTTATTCAAGAATTTATTTGTATCAGTATGGACTCATGGATATTTATTTCATACTTTGGGTTATAATCCAATAGTCTGTTTTTTTATATTGTAGCTTAAATATTTCCAGTTTTGCTCATGGAAAACTCGTTCAGTTGGCATTTGTGTACCTTTATGTATTGCTCCATCTTTGCTTTGTTTTATGAGCACTTTTGTACTTTCTGCAGCTATAAGATGCTCAGGCTTATCTTGTAATTCCCTTCTCCAGTTTTAGAATATGTCATTTCTCTAAGGTTTCTTTTATTCACATTATGATTTTTTTTTTTATGCCACTCTTCTTCTGTTCAATATTATATATGTGTGACTCATCAATGTTGTATTTAGCTGCAGTTTTGTTATTGTCATTGCTGTTTCTCTATAGTAAAAATTTGCAAACTACTGACTTTAGGCCAATTCTAGCCTTCCTGTTTCTGGAAATAAAGTTTTAGTAGAAGATAGATGCAACCATTTATTTATGTGTTGTCTATAACTGATACCATGCTACAAGAGCACAGCTGAGTAACTAAGTTAGACACATTGTCTCACAAAGCCTAAAATATTTACTGTCTGTTCCTTTACAGAAAATGTTTGGTAACTTCTGCTCCATAGTATTCTATTGCATAAATACATTATAAGTGATTGATTTGTCCACTGTCATTGACAATTGGGTGTTTCTAGTTTGGAGTTCTTAAAAATGGCATTGCTGGGAATATTCTTGTATGCATTATTTAGTACATACAAATTTTCATTATGCTCAGGTATCTACCTATGGATGGCAATTGCTGTGGCACAGTGTATGCTTATGTCCAGCTTCAGTTGATATTTTCAAGATATTTGTCAAAGTTATTTTATCAATTTATGATTCTGAGGCTTTACTCCTTCATATCCTTGCCATATTTGAATTCTCAGCAATTCTTAAATTTTAGTAACAGATATCTAATGTATGTTTTTGTGATTTTAATTTGCTTCCCTGATAATTAGAGAGGTTTAGCAATTTTTCATATGTATTTTGGCTATTTGGATGTTCTCTTTTATGTAATGATTATTCAAATAACTTTCCTATTCTTTTCTTGGATTGTTTGTCTTTGTTTATTGATTTGAAGGAATTCAAAAGAAATATCCTGGAGACAAATCCTTTGTTTCCACATAATCCTTTGCCTTTTTTATATTAAAAAACACCTTTTTTTAATATACATTGGAAATCTATTTTATCTCTGTTTTCCTGTTCCTTTTTTTCTGGTGAAGAAAAACTCAATTTCACTTCAGTTAATATTATATACCTCTTTCTTTGTTTTATACTATTTGTTTCCTATTTCAGAAATCTTCTGAGATCATAAATATATCTGCCATGTTATTTCCTTCAACTTTGTATCTTACCCTCTCATATTAAGTTCTATAATTCAACTGAAATACAGTTTTGCATATGTTTGAAGTAGACGTCAAGCTTCACTTCTTTTTGTATAGAGATTTAAACATCTCAGCACCATTGAAAAGCCCATCATGTCTCCTTCTTCTGTACTGTCACTTTTTATTAAATCTCAAGTCAATATATCTGTTAGTTATTCAGAAAGCCCAGTATATCTGGGCTTTCTACTGTATTTTGTCACTGTTCTATATATGTGACAACTCCACGTTATTTATTGTAGATTTAAAATAAATTTTGAAATTTGGTAGAGCAAATCCTCCATTCTCAGTGACCTACTTTAAAGTGTCTTAGCTATTCTTGATTTGGTATATTTTACAATTATCTTGAGCAACCAATGGAAGCAACAATAAAAAACAGATTGGGATTTTGCTGTGGAAAGCACTGAAACTGTAAGATCAGTTTGAAAATTTTGCACCTTTACTTCTCTCAATGCATAAACATGGTGTAACTCAATTATTTCTTTAATTTCTATCAACAATATGTTATAGTTTTCTTTAAAGATGTTTTGCATAACTTTCAATAGACTTGTTCATTGATATTGATAGTTTGTATGTTATTATAAATGGTATCATAAAAATTCATTATCTACTATTCTATTGCTGGTTATAAAATGCAATTTTAAAAACACTGAGCTGAAATGCAGCAACATTACTGAAATATTTATTAATTCTAATGACATATTTGTAGATTATTTTGGATTTTCTACTTATCTGGGTATATTCTCTTCAGATAATGAGACACTGTCTTTGATTCACTTTCAATCTTCTTCTATTTCTTTTTCTTGTTTTATTGCATTTGCACTATGATAATAGAAGTGCTTACAGTAGCCTTTGTCTTTTACCTGACTCCAAAGGAGATGATTTCAACATTTCACCATTTAGTGTGATATTCTGTAGAGATTTTCTTGATAGTCAATAATAAATATCTCTCTATATTTAACTTGTTAGGAAATTTTCTTAATGAATTTTGAATTCCATTATAATTTTGCTGCTACTAAGGAGGTTGATTTCTTTCTTTTTTATTGTGTTAATGTGGCAAATCATACTGCTTTTATTTAAAGTATTAAGTCAATCTTGCATTCCCAGAATAAATTAAACATTGTCATGCAATAGTCATACATCCTAAAGAAGTATGAATTCAACTGTAACAAACTTCGATTACAATTTTTTAAGCTATTACCTTATTTCAATAAGTGAGATTAGTCTGTCTTTTTCCTTTCTTTTAATGTTTTGATCAGGTTGTGTTATCAACATTATGATTTTAAATCATAAAATGAATTGTTTTAAAATGAATTGTTTTAAAATGAATTGTTCAGTGTTTCCTCTTTTCTATTCCATGGGAGAATTTGAGTAAAATTGACATCTTGAAATACATTTTGGTAGAATATAGTAATAAAAATTTTGATTGGAGATTTCTTTTTAAGGACAGGATTTCAATTGTGATGTTATTAAATTGTATTTTACTGTGGTTAAAACACTCAATATAGAGCTATCCTCTGAACAAAATTTAAGTGTATAATAGATTATTGTTGACTATAGTCTTTGAATTTAATCTGTTTTACCTTTCTTACATAATTTATTGGAATTGATGTTTAGCTCATTGATTTTCAGCTATTTTCTTTACTAACATATATTTAAAAACTATAACCTCTCTCTAGACAGTTTTAAGTATATCAGGATTGCAAATTCATAACTATATCTTAATGATGAAATCAAGCTTTCTAAATTATGTAATATTTCATTATAACTCTACTGGCCTAACTACAGAATCTGATGTTAATATAGCTACAACAATTTGCTTTGGTTACTATTTTCATGCTGTACTTTATACTAGATATTTGCATCATTTGATTGTTAATCATACTGTATCCTTATGCTTTAGAGTATTTTCTCTTGTGCATACTGCATGATTGTATACTGTTCATTCAGCTGTTATTGTTTGTATTGCACTGTTTATCCCCCCATATTTGAATTCTCGCCAGGCAAGAAGACAGCACCATTTACTATGATTCTTCAAACTGCAGGTGACACATGCCAAAATATCTGAGGATCTCTCCTACTACCCTCTGCTCTGTTCCATCAGGGTGGATGTTTGTGATTCTACAGTTCACTAAGTAGCCATCTGGAGATTGAAATGCTAATCTACCATATGTTCACACACCATCATGCTCTACAGATAATATTTACTTAGCATCTTATTTCCCTTAATTGGTGGACCAGTACTGGGGAAGAAGAAACACCAGAATTCACTGTGATAAGTTAACAATTTATAGCAGAAATTAATTATCTCTTGCAACTGATGCTTATTGTGATGAAGTAAAGAGGTAAGTCAAAGGACTACCTTGGTCATCCATTGCTAAACTCTGAACATAGTGGTTAGCAGCTCTTCTGTAATGTCATTATAATGTGAAGATGCTTAGCTTTGATTTTATTTAGTTTTAGAACTTTAGCCAGTTCCCACCTAATATAATCCATGTATTATCTTGCTATGTAATAATATTTTATGATTCATTAACTTACTGTTTTTTTAAATAAAACATTAAATTCTTTCCCTGATCCTATTGATTGCAAGGGCATTTGCTGGATTTATGAGTTTATTCTTTCATTTTCCTTACATTTCTCACTCCCCAAGTCTTCCTTAGCTCAATATATAATACCAATATTCACCATTTAGTTAGGCCAATAATCTATTATTCTTCATTTAGGCATCCTTTCTCATACCTCATATTCAGAGCTCAGCAGGTTCTGTTGGCTCAAAATATAACTTCTCCAAATTATACCTTTATCTCTCTACTTCTTTACATCTCCTCTTCCACAGCTGTATTCAAATCCATAACATTTCTGTTTTAGAGTAGTTCAAAGGCCCCTTAACTGCTCTACTAGATTCAACCTTTGCAAAATGCTGAGGTATTCTTCACCCAGCAGCAGAATGAATGCTATGAAACATGAAGAATATCAGTACCTATTTTGCTTAAAATCATTTCAGCGCCTCATTTCATTTAGAAGAAAACTCAAATATTAGACAGTAGCTTGTAAAACCATGTGTTGTTTAGCATTTTCTAACTGCATCTCATGCCGTCTGTCTCCTCATTGTCTCTGCTGTAGTCATAGTGGCCTTCTCTCTGTTCTTGAAACAGCCCAAGCTTCTTTGCCCCTCTTGCTTTTTCCATCTACCTAGAGAATTATCCCTATGGCTCTTCACAGTGGACTCATTCTCCTCTCATCAGGCAGATATTTAAAAGGCCCCTTTTCGAGAGGCTTTCCCTTACCACTACCACCACTAGGCCAGGGAGAGCCCATTATTCGCTGAAATTACAGCACTCTCTTTATTTATTTGCTATTTATTTATTATGTAAAATATAATGCATTTTCAATTTAATACAAAGCATTGCAAGTTTAATTTTATTCATTTTTCTAAGCACTTGAGTTACCAGTTTCCTAATCCACAAATTGAGGAGGTAAGACTTACTTCTGATTTACATTGTGATGATATAAATAGGTCATTCTTGAATAAATATTTAGCCAGTGCTTAACATATAATGAAGAGCTCAGTAAATATAACTTCCTTTCTCATTAAATATATGTTAGAAGAAGTATATTTACTCTTCTTAATAATTAAAAAAAGCAAAAAAAATGAAAAGTCCTTGGTGAATACCTTCATTCTTGTTTTGATTTAAATGGGGTAATTGGATTCTTTTGATTTTTATGATTAAGTTAATGATTGTCATGTTGTTCAAGTAGGCAGATTTTAAATGAATACTTCACAAGAATTCATAGTAAGTCATATTTTTAAATTTATACTGATTCTATTGCTGTTAAATGTGAAAAGATGTAACATTTTTATTTTTCAGAAAAGAGAGAACATGAAAGGGTATATTTTGTGATGCTTCTTTTTCCTGTTCTGAATTAAATATATATACTATGGCTCATGTAAGTAAGTATTATTTACATTGTATATATATGTGTATGCCTTATATATATGTATTATACATATATATAAGGCATACATATACATATATTTAATGATCTGTTTTTCTCAATGGAAAATATTGGATTGCCACTATTCTGATCTTTGAAACAATTCTGATTACTATACAGTCCCAAGGAGTTAGGAGGGAATCAACTGAAAATATTATTCTCTAGGCAAATTTAGACTAAGACAACAAAAAAAAACAATTTAAATTTAATGATAGTTTTTCCTGAGTAAAGGCGTCATGAATTTGAACACATCTTTTGCAAATGTAAATGGTGACTGATCCTAATTTATACCCAATGGGGTTTTTAATAAATTCAGCACTCAGCTGAATTTATTTATAGGATAAGCCAACTGACTGTTATGTGAAATTATTCTTAAATTGATCTATAAGGGAAAATTATAACATTTATCTATAAGCAATGAACGTCTCTGTAAACTATATTCATATATCATTTCTTATAGTGATCTTTTACTTTATTTACCAAAAAACATCCCTTGTATTACCATTATCCATGTGTCTTAATTGATGTTTGTTGAGTTTATCTTCTAAATAACATTATATCACATATGTGTAATGTAATAAGAGAAAAATTATATTGACTGTTTTCCAATTAAAGCATTATATGCTTTGGTAAAATTACTGAACACATAAAAGTATGTGTGTCAAAATCATTTTTAATGTTTTTTACCTACCTGTGCAAATTCATCTCTAGAATCATATCTTGGGCACTATTGTTCATATCTGTTTGGTTTTTAAAAGTAAATATATCTATTACCTAATACTGACTGATAACATATACTTACTGGTAACATATTGAAAATTAACTAATACTTACTGATTTGCCAAGCATTGTTCTAAAAATTTTATAAGGAGTAACTCATTTGATACTTACATAAGGCTTAGAGGTAAAAATTATTGTGATCCAATTTTACAAGTGAAGAAAGTATGTGGTATTTAATTTCGGGAGTCCCTGGCTTCAGAGTGAATGATTTTTAACGGCTACATTAGTGTTGCTACTGAACATATATGCAGTTCTCTGTGTATATAATGTGCATGTGCATTGATACAAGTATGTATATGTATGCATGAGTTCCTCTGTGTGGGTACCTGTGTGTCTGTGCAGTTTTCTTCCAGATGACATTTCTGTGTATTATATTTCTAAAACGCCTGCCTGACTTGTAATAAAATATAAATTGATCTGTATTTTCCATTTGAATAAACTAGAATCAATTGATTATACATTTATTCCTTGGGGTCTTAAAAGTGCCCAAATAATGCATTCTTAAGTATATTTGAAAGATTTCTCTATCCCCTGGGCTTTGCTGTGAGACTAAAAGTAAAGAACTATTTTGTAATAAAAAGATCTTTTATATAATAATGTTTCTTATCTGTGAAATAGAAAAGTGCATTTAAATCAACAAACTTGTCACTTCTACACTTAAGTATCACGATTATTTCCCTCAACTATGTTTTTCTGGATTCATAATTATATTCTAAATTTCTTGAAGAGTCTATGTAGTAGATGGAAAAAGAATTGCATTATATATATTTGTTTTACAGAATAAGTAACATGTATAAATATGAATTAATATTTTCAACCTAATAATAACTAATATTTACTTGTCCTTTTCATTTGAAAATAAATGATTCAACGCAAATTATATAAGTAGAACACTTCACTAAATTTTTAACCATGGATTTTAGAAATCCAGTAAAGAAAAAGGTAAAGAATAGAAGGAACTAGAAATGCCAACACCAGGATGAATGGAGGGGCAATAAAGATAAAAAACAAACAAGACAAAACTTCACCATACCATTTATAACAAGGCAAACAAACTTTATCTTCAATTTCATTCTCATCCATTATTAAATACTGAATTAAATCATAGAAAGTACACACTTGTTTTCTTCCCTTGCCTTCCTTTTCTCATCATTAAAATGGGTATAAATGGTTTCTATCTTACACAATCATGTGGTATCAAGTTAAATACAATGCAAATGAGATTTAGGGGATAAAGTAAAAAGTCAAATTAAGGTCTAATCATAATTTCTGGTACATGATGACAAAAAGTAAAATGTTAGTTTTGTTTGTTTTTTCATTACTTTCTTTTACAGATGAAAGGATGAGAGTCATAATAATATTGCAATTGAATGTTGTAAAATCAGGGACTTGGAAAATACATTTCTCTAGACTCGTAGTATAGGCTTCTTTGCTTTAATGCAAATAACAGGTTTCTAATAGTTTAACATAAAGGCAGAAAAAGATGAAAATTTACACTCAAAATGAAAAGAGAAATTGTGATTAATATGATTAGTGAACTCTAATGGCCAATACTGCTATAGCAATGCTTCATTCAATCAGAAAAAGTAAGAGTAGCAAGTGAAAATGAGAGTCCTATATTGACCAAGGAGTCAAGTCTCTTGGAATACAGTACAGAGTAATAGAATGACTCATGACTTTTAGCTTATGTAAAAATAAAGCCACACAAAGCAAAATAGATACTGGAAAATATATCCATATTTAGTTTTTAAATGTTTCATGCATATACTATACATGATATCTGTAGAAAGTATTAGAGTATATTTACTAGAAAAAGCAAAAGAGCTCCTATCACAGTCAACAAGATTTAGAAATTTCTTATAACATGTCAACTTAAAAGAGGAGGCAGGAATCGATAATTTCCAGGAGTTTGCCACAGAAGTTACTATTGACAATAAATATACTAAATATAAATGCATGAGAAAAAACTTTTTTTTTCTACTTTTTACCACTGAATAATGATTTATATGTGGTGGGAGATTAGAACACTTATATTGTTACATTTAATTTCAATAACATGAGCTTATTTCCATATTATAAAAGAAAAATAATTATTTGGCCTAAAGTAGTAATGAAGCTTCAAAATTAGATGCATTACTCATCTGTATCAGAAAACCTCAAGCTATTTAACAGTGTTTAACACCTACTTACTATTAGACTTTCAAATTTAAAAGAAACTAGGCAGGAAATAACAAAAGAAAATTAAACAGAAAGCACGTGTTTTGCACCTCAAGTGGCTAATGCAATTTATAGAATCTTTTATTGAAGCACATACAAATGATTTTATAACAAAATTATTGAATAAGTAACATTATGATTTTTATAATTATTTTCTTTAGCTGATGGTTATTTTGTATTTACATTCTATACAGTCTACATCAAAGTAGCTAAATATCATGATCTATAGATTTAATATTTCTAGTTTATATAAAACCACTGAAGAGCATGTAAAGATGTTTAAATAGTGATAAAATTTTCTAATCCCCATTATGTATATATTTTAGATAAAGTCAAATTTGTATGAATAATCTTATATCCTATTATATTATACTCACAGCATAAAAACTAGTATATAATGTTTACATTTAAGGGGAAGTTTAGATAATTTAAGCTGAAATTGTATACAAATATATATAATACATATATAAATGTGGTATGTGTGTATGCAATACATATGGGTAGATAATTCTATAGATATGTAGATGACAGATAGATGATAGATAGATGATGGAATTTGAGGGGCATGGGCCAAGAGTGGTAAAAAGGATATATTTTAGATGCAAGTTAATGTTAAAGCTGAGGAATTCAAGTAATTCAAACCTATTATTTTTCAGATAAGATGACTGAGGTTCAGAGAGTAATTTCTCCAGGATCATATGAATAAGATTAATTTTATGTTAATAAAATAGTTTTCATTAACTGAATTCTCTAAAATAGTATAAGTTTATTTTCTGAGCTATGCACTACTAAAAGAGATGTAAAATTAAGAAGAATAGGTTATTTTCAAAATGATAAACTGCAATTTTTACAGTTTGGCTTTATCTCTCAGCTGGTAGTATACCATAGGGAAATATTCCAGTAAGTTTTAGAAAAACTCATACTTGTCAAAAATTGTGCTTTATTTTGTCTGTTCAGCTTTCACTAAGTAATTCAAGTGATATACACTTGTACACAACCCTAAATTTATGTTTTTGTCTATGCATTATATTATAGCATAAATTCTTAAACAGATCTTATAAAATAATTTTTAAAACATCGTAAGTATACATTTACAGTCAGAGTTATTTGCCATGTGCACCAAATACCTACATATTTAGATTTTACAAGAGAACTTTAAAGTCATAGCTTGCTCTTCCCTACTCTAATATAGCAGCTCTACTACATGAATTACAATTAAAGGAAATTTGCAACATATTTGAAGAAGTTAATCATTCCCTCCAGTAGAATAGAGAGACAGACATATTTGGTATCTATTAACCATTGTATTAAATATGAAGCATAGAGGTAAGAAAATATCCACTACATATTTGGCAGCTTTAGTGAACATCCCACAACTACTAAGTAAATTAAAAATATATTCATCCCAAATCTATTATGTTAAAAGTTCAGATATACATTGTGAGCACCTTATATATGTATATAATATGTATAATAGCCGACTGTATAATAAATAATATTATTTATCAGGATGATAATTTGAAAATTTCCAAAGTGCAAAAATAAATCTGAGTTTCAACTTGAAACATGCATCCTATCTCAAGCAAAACTGAGGTATTTGTTTTTAAAGATAGGTTAAATATTTAGGAAAAACACACACACACACACAAAAATCAAAACTGGCTAACCAGCCAAAAAGACAAGAAAAATCCAGCTGCTTAATTTCTAAGTTTGCCCTACTTAAAAGTCAGAAGATAATAAAACTATAGCTACAGAACATAAGAGAATTGATGCATCCCTAAGATCTTATTTACTTTTAATTAATTTTTATTAGAGTATAGTTGCTTTACAGTGTTGTGTTAGTTTCTCCTGTACAGCAAAGTGAATCAGTTATACATATACATATATCCACTCTTTTTTAGATTCTATTCCCATATAGGTCATTACAGAGTATTGAGTAGAGTTCCCTGGGCTATACAGTAGGTTCTTATTTGTAATCTATTTTATATATAGTAGTGTGTATATGTCAATACCAATATCCCAATTTAAAGCCAGGAAATGCGTGTATGATGTGTAAAGGCATAAAAAAGACTGAAAAAAATTACTTAAAATAAGATACTAGCTCAGTGAATAAATCAGAAATTAGTTGGGAAGAATGGAAAAACCATGGCATGAAAAATCTGAAAATGAGCACTGAAAATAATGCTTATAGTTATAACAAAATAAAATTCCAATATTATTGAAAAAGAATATATCTAACATAAAAACCATTAGAAATACCAGAAATGCCAGAATATATATATACACACACACACACACACACACACACACACACACATATAGGAAAGCAGTGGTGCAACTGTGGAAAAAAAAATGAAATAGGGTCTGATGTGAGCAACTGACCAACTGTGGGAAATTTGTGTGTATGTGAGAGAGAGGGAGAGGGAGAAATATTTGGAACATTCTCCCGTGAATGAGATGTGATTATATCTCTCCCTACTCTATCAACAAAATCACATAATCTGTTATCCATGGAATCATACATATTCAGTTGTAATGTGGTAAAACTATATGCTATATTTTATAATTTTCAAAAATATAAAAGAGAAAATTAAAAGTTTGATTATAACCATAAAACAGAATGCTAATGTTATAAATGTCTGCACTGTAAAAGCAATTTACATTAGTTACAGTCATTAGAATGTCTAAGAGTCAAGAGAAATGGTAGAAGCAAGGCAGATAACATTATACCACAAGCAGTCAAGAGATATAGTATAAAATCAATAATCAAACAAAAATTTGATTTTATTGTTAAATGTATGAAGGTAATGAGTAAGGAAAGCTTCTGCTTCTGTAAATGGCAGACTTGTTAACATGTATCAACCCTTCTGCTCAAAACAAACAAAAGACTAGAAAATCTAGGCAAAATATGGTCTTAGAGCACTGCTGGTGGGAATGTGAATTGGTACAGCCACTATGGAGAACAGTATGGAGGTTCCTTAAAAAACTACAAATAGAACTACCATATGACCCAGCAATCCCACTACTCGGCATATACCCTGAGAAAACCATAATTCAGAAAGAGTCATGTACCAAAATGTTCATTGCAGCTCTATTTACAATAGCCAGGACATGGAAGCAACCTAAGTGTCCATCATCAGATGAATGGATAAAGAAGATGTGGCACATATATACAATGGAATATTACTCAACCATAAAAAGAAATGAAATTGAGCTATTTGTAATGAGGTGGATAGACCTAGAGTCTGTCATACAGAGTGAAGTAAGTCAGAAAGAGAAAGACAAATACCGTATGCTAACACATGTATATGGAATTTAAGAAAAAAAAATGTCATGAAGAACCTAGGGGTAAGACAGGAATAAAGACACAGACCTACAAGAGAATGGACTTGAGGATATGGGGAGGGGGAAGGGTAAGCTGTGACAAAGTGAGAGAGAGGCATGGACATATATACACTACCAAATGTAAGGTAGATAGCTAGTGGGAAGCAACCGCATAGCACAGGGAGATCAGCTCGGTGCTTTGTGACCGCCTGGAGGGGTGGGATAGGGAGGGTGGGAGGGAGGGAGACGCAAGAGGGAAGAGATATGGGAACATATGTATATGTATAACTGATTCACTTTGTTATAAAGCAGAAACTAACACACTATTGTAAAGCAATTATACTCCAATAAAGACGTAAAAAAAAAAAACTACTTGAAGGGAATTCACAGCTAATAAGGCAGTGAAAATTTATGACATGAGATTTCCACGTAGAATAAAACTCAGAAATAAAACTAGCATTTTGGAACACTTTTCCCCTAAAACTGCTACCTAATAGAGCAGCCACTAGCTTCATATTGGGTATTTAAATTTTAATTAATTAAATTTAATGAGAACAACAGTTTAGCTCCTTGGAACGTATTAGTATCATGTCAATTACTCAAAAATCACATGAGGTCAGTGGTTACCACATTGTAAAGTGCAGATAGAGAACATTTCTATTGTGAAAGAAGTTTCTGTTGGATAGTACTATAGAAAGGGGTCTCTGCAATTAAAGGAGAGAAAAATTAAAGGCTAAGGAACAGTCAAAGATTTGGACAAACTCATGGAGTTAGGGGAACTAAATTATAGATTAATGTCAGCCAAGGACAGTGATACCTGGTAAAAACCCTATGTTTTGTGTGTGTGGCGGTGGGGGGGGGGGTCCTCCAAAAGAATATAACTAGGAATAAGGGTAAACCAGACATAATATATTCCTTGCATGGACTAGGCTCACTTTCAAATTGTCTCAGTACCTATAACTGTGTTCAAGGGAACTTAGGTAGCTAAAGCTGTTAGTCCTCTGACACAGTTAAAAAAAATTAAGTAGATATATATATATATATATATATATATATATATATATATATACAGATACAGATAAATCCTTTCTGAAGAAAGATAAAATTTGTTCAATCCTCAAGTTATTTGCACAATTTCTCTTTAATATCCTGCATAAACTTAAAAACTTAGGCACAGGAGGGGATATGAAATGTTTATAAAAGCTAAGAGAAAAACAGACATATAACTTAAAATAACCATGTCTAATACTCTCAGAGGCCAGGAGATCTTTAGTAGAATACTAAAAACTATTTTAAAAAACAAACTCAACACCAACAATGATACTTTCTACTATTGAAAGCATACTATGTGAAATTAAAAAATCAATGTATGCATTTAACATCATATTTGAGGAAGATGAATTGAGAAATAGTGAATGAAAGACAGGTTTGAAAAACTATCTAGAATAAGAAAGAAGAATATAAAATTATTTGACACTTACTATTCCTAGTATCCCATTTTTCTGCAACTGAACATTCTACGATTCTGAAATAAATGATTTCTGGGGCATCAGAGAGGGGAAGAATATGCAACTGACAGAGAAAGAGTTCAGTATGAACGTCATCGAAAAGAGTGCTTTATGTGGGTTACTGTGATTCTGTTCTGTTTCTTGATTAATTACTCTTATTATTAGCATCTACCACCAGCCTTTATGTACTATTGGGATTAAATACGAGTTGAAGTGAATAAATAAATAAATAAAATAAACAAATAAATAAATAAAATGATTGACAAAATAGAAGAAAATATATGAGATTTAGGGGTCTAATTAAGTTCTAAATGGAGTTCTGAAGAAGAGAAGAAATAGAATAAGGCCTAAGCAATATTTGAAGAGATAATGAATGGGATTTCTTTCTCAAAAATTGTAAAATAAATCAAATCACACATTCAAGAAACTCTACAAACCTTAAACAAGATAAATAAATACTTACCTGGCCCTATCATAATATAAGGTCCTGATGATACTCCTAAAAATGAGATATAATCAAATATCTAAAAGCATTCCAATACTCCTACCGCTGAAAAAGACACTTTATTTTCAAAGAAACTACAATGTGATTTCTCAAAAGAAACAATGGAGAGCAGAAGACAGTGGAAGAGAAAAATAACTGCTAATTTATAATTATGTATATAGACAGTAAAGATAACTTCCAAAATATAAATGAAATAAATAAGTTTTTAGACAAAAACACAGATAGCTTATCAACAAGAGAATTTATTAAAAAATAATAGAGACAGACAAACCAAGATGGCAGAGAAGTAGGAAGACAGGGAGTTCATCTCTCTCCACAAATGCGTTAGGAATACATCCATAGATGGAACAGTTCTCACAGAACACTGGCTGAATACTAGCAGAAGACCCTGGACACTGGAAAGTACAAGAAAGATCCCCTCATAACTGGGTAGGATGAAAGAAAGAAGAGAAAAAGAAGAGGTGAGGAAGAGGAATGGGATCTGTGCCCCTGGGGGGAAGCTGAAGCAGAGGTGAGGTTCTTGCATCCAGGGAAGCCCCGTCACTGACACGGAAATCAGTTGGAACAGAAGGGGAGCGACTGAGGCTGTCAGAGGAAAGTGAAATGGCTGGTCTGTGGCAGACAGGACAGAATGAGGCTTACACAGATGGTCCACATCACAGCCCTGCCCACCCCAGACAGGGACATGTGTCTGCAGGTGTACACAGGGGCTGAGAGCTGGAAGATGGGGATTGGAGAGCAAACCTGTAGTGGGGGGACTGCTGTTGGCTGTGAGGAGACAGCCTGAGGGGATGGTAGGGAGGATATCTGCAACTGGGAATGCTTATGGAGGAAACCCAGAATGCCACAGAAGATGCCACTGTTGAGTGATGCACAGGGGGTGGAGCCAACATTGTAGCCTCTCTCTCCCCATGTGCTGGCCCCTTGCCCTGCCAGGCACTAGGAAAGCCCCCACCAGGGCTGGCCTTCTTGTGCTGGCTGCCAGGCACTAGGAAAGACTCCCTCTAGGGCTGAATCTCTCAAGCCCATGACTGCTGGCTTTCCTGTGCACCTGTCACCACTGGGGCCCCCGTGTCCAGGCAGTCGTGCTACCTCCATGCCCTGTCCTCACTGAGACAGACCCAAGTGCTCCAGGGCAGCCTCAGGAGCAGACTCCTGTGGGTGGCCCACATGCAGAGGTGGGGAAAACCCACAGCTGAGCCCCAGGGGCAGGGTGACTAATGAAGAGGAACAAAAATCTTTCCATGCAGCTGTACAAACTGCAGATTAAATCCTTGTGATCAGCTTGGTAAACCCTGCATCTATGGAATACCTGAATGAACAAGTGTTCCCTAAACTAAAACCAGTCTAGCTCCAGCAGCTGTGGACTTTGGGGACTAGTATATGTGGTAGTTGGGCCAGGTCAGAGTCTGAGCTGCCCCCACAGTGCCCACAGAGGGACCAGAGACCTACCTAGAGGTTTTGGAGGACCTCCTGAGGAGGTGGAGGTGGTCTGTGACTCATGGTGGGGGCAAGGACACTGACGGCTGAGACACCAGGAAAATATAATTATTACTATTTTTTTTATGTTTTGTTCTGTTATTGATAATTATTATTATTTGTTTTTATTTAGTTTTTAAAATATTTAATATTTTTTTTATATTTCTATTTCCACATTATTTTTTTTTTGTTCTGTGTTTTTTCCTTCTTTTTTTTTTCTTTCCTATGTTCTATTTTGTTTTTATCTTTTTTCCTTTGTTCTATTTGTTCTTATCTTTTTTTATTGTGTTTGGGTTTGTTTTGTTTTCTTTGCTTTTTCCTTCAGTTTGCATTCTGCTTTTGTTTTGTTTTTTATTTTTGTTAGTTTTGTTTTTAATTATTTGATTTTGTTTAGGGATTTTTTAGTTTGTCTGGTTGTTCTCTTGTTTTTTTTTTTTTTTCTGTTTCTGTTTCTTATTTTGTATGTGTGTGTGTTTGTTTCTTTGTTTTTGTTTGTTTAGTTTTGTTTTTACTATTTGTCTAGAGCTTTGTCTGTCCATTTGTTTGTTTTTAATTGTTGCTGTCTGCTTGTTTTTGTCTTTGCTATTTGTCTTGGTTTTTTGTTTTGTTTTGTTTTTTGTGGTATGCAGGCCTCTCACTCTTGTGGCCTCTCCCGTTGCGGAGCACAGGCTCTGGACGCGCAAGCTCAGCGGCCATGGCTCACGGGCCCAGCCGCTCCGCGGCATGTGGGATCTTCCCGGACCGGGGCACGAACCCGTGTACCCTGCATCGGCAGGTGGACTCTCAACCACTGCGCCACCAGGGAAGCCCTGTCTTGGGTTTTTTGTCTGTTTGTTTTCACTTGTTTTCTTCCTGCCCTTTTTCTTCTTCTTTTTTTTTTTTTCCCCTTTTTTGCCAAGCTGTGTGGTGTGCAGGGTTTTCGTTACCAGGCCGGGGATCAGGTCTGAGGCTCTGATGTGGGAGAGCCAAATCCAGGATGCTGGAACTCCAGAGAATTCCTGGTCCCAGAGAATATTAATCAGCAAGAGCTCTCCTGGAGGTCTCCATTTCAACTCCACAACCCAGCACCATCCAACTGACTGCAGGTTCTAGGGCTGAATGCCCCACGCCAAACAACAAGCAAGACAGGAACACAAACCCACCCATCAGCATACAGGCTGCCTAAAGTCATACTAAGCCCACAGACACCCCAAAACACACCAACTGATGTGGTCCTGTCTATCAGAGGGAAGAGATCTAGCTCCACCCACCAGAACACAGGCACAAGTCCCTCCCACCAGGAATCTTACACAAGTCACTGTACCAACCTCACCCACTGGGTGCAGACACCAGAAGCAAGAGGAACTATGACCCTGCAGCCTGCAGAAAGGAGACCTCAAACACAGTAAATTAGACAAAATGAGCAGACAGAGAAATATGTTGCAGGTGAAGGAGCAAGGTAAAAACCCACAAGATCAAATAAATGAAGACAAAATAAGCAATCTACCTGAAAATGAATTCAGAGTAATGATAGTAAAGATGAACCAAAATCTTGAAAATAGAATGGAGAAAATACAGGGAATGTTTAACAAGGACCTAGAAGAACTAAAGAACAAACAAACAGTGATGAAAAACACAATAACTGAAATTAAAAATACACTAGAAAGAATCAATAGCAGAATAACTGAGGCAGAAGAACAGATAAGTGAGCTGAAAGATAGAATGTTGGAAATAACAGCTGTGGAGCGGAAAAGAGAAAAAAGAATAAAAAGAATTGAGGACAGTCTCAGAGACTTCTGGGACAATATTAAACCCACCAGCATTCCCACCAAATTATAGGGGGTTCCAAAAGAAGAATGAAAGAGAAAGGGTCTGAGAAAATATTTGAAGAGATTATAGCTGAAAACTTTCCTAACACAGGAAAGGAAATAGTCAGTCAAGTCCAGGAAGCACAGAGAGTCCCAGAAAAGATAAACCCAAGGAGAAACACACTGAGACACATATTAATCAAATTACAAAAATTAAATACAGAGAAAAAATATTAAAAGCAGCAAGGGAAAAGCAGCAAATAATATACAAGAGAATTCCTGTAAGCTAATCTTTCAGTGGGAACTCTACAGGTCAGAAGGGAGTGGCAGAATATATTGAAAGTGATGAAAGGGGAAAACATACAATCAAGATTACTATACCCAGCAAGGCTCTGATTCAGATTTGATGGAAAAATCAAAAGCTTTACAGACAAGCAAAAACTAAGAGTATTCAGTACCACCAGACCAGGTTTGCAACAAATGCTAAAGGAACTTCTCTAAGCAGGAAACACAAGAGAAGAAAAAGACCTTCAAAAACAAACCCAAAACAATTAAGGAAATGGTAATAGGAACATACATATTGATAATTACCCTAAATGTAAATGGACTAAATGCTCCAATCAAAAGACACAGACTGGATGAATGGACACAAAAGCCAGATCCATATATATGTTGTCTGCAAGAGACCCACTTCAAACCTAGAGACACATACAGACTGAAAGTAAGGGGATGGAAAAAGATACTCCATGCAAATGGAAATCAAAAGAGAGATGGAGTAGCAATACTCATATCAGAAAAAATAGACTTTAAAATAATGACTGTCATAAGAGACAAGGAAGGACACTACATAATGATCAAGGGATCAATCCAAGAAGAAGATATAACAACTGTAAATATGTATGCACCCAGCAGAGGAGCACCTCAATACATAAGGCCAATGCTAACAGCCATAAATGGGAAAATCGACAGTAACACAATAATAGTGGGGAATTTTAACATTCCACCTACACCAATGGATAGATCATCCAGATAGGAAATTAATAAGGAAACACAAGCCTTAAATGACACATTAGACCAGATAGACTTAATTGATATTTATAGGACATTCCATCCAAAAGCAGCCAAATACACTTTCTTCTCAAGTGCACATGGAGCATTCTCCAGGATAGATCACATCTTGGGTCAAAAATCAAGCCTCAGTAAATTTAAGAAAATTTAAATCATATCAAGCATCTTTTCTGACCACAACACTATGAGATTAGAAATCAATTACAGGGAAAAAAAAAACTGTAAAAAACACAAACACATGGAAGCTAAAGAACATGCTACTAAATAACCAGGAGATCACTGAAGAAATCAAAGAGGAAATAAAAAAAATACTTAGAAACAAATGACAATGAAAACTCTACAACACAAAACCTATGGGATGCAGCAAAAGGAGTTCGAAGAGGGAAGTTTATAGCAATACAACCTACCTCAAGAAACAAGAAAAATCTAAAATAAACCACCTAACCTTACACCTAAAGCAATTAGAGAAAGAAGAAAAACAACAACAAAAAAACCAAAGGTAGCAGATGGAAAGAAATCATAAAGATCAGATCAGAAATAAAGGAAAAAGAAATGAAGGAAACAATAGCAAAGATCAATAAAACTAAAAGCTGGTTATTTGAGAAGATAAACAAAATTGATAAACAATTAGCCAGACTCATCAAGGAAAAGAGGGAGAGGACTCAAATCAACAGAATTAGAAATGAAAAAGGAGAAGGTGGGTCATTTGCAGAGACATGGATGGACCTTGAGACTGTCATACAGAGAGAAGTAAGAAAGAGAAAAAACAAATATATTAACGCATATATGTGGAATCTGAAAAAAAATGGTATAGACGATGTTATTTACAAAACAGAAATAGAGACACAGATGTAGAGAACAAACGTATGGATATCAAGGGGGACAGGGAGGGGTGGGATGAATGGGAGACTGGGGTTGATATATATATATACTATTGATACTCTGTATAAAATAGATAACTAATGAGAATCTACAGAATAGCACAGGGAACTCCAGTCAATTCTCCGTGGTGACCTAAATGGGAAGGAAACCCAAAAAAGATGGGATATCTGTATATGTATAGCTGATTCACTTTGCTGTACAGTAGAAACTAACACAACGTTATAAAGCAACTATACTCCAATAAAAATTTTTAAAAATAATAATAAAGAGTACATTATGAGTAGAATGGAAATATTCTGAAGTGAAAATTCAGAGATGCAGGAAAAAAATAAAGACAAAAAAAAAGAGAATATCTCTAAAAAGCAATACCTATAATGTCTTGATAAGTTTAAAATAAAATAGATTTAAAATCTAAGATCAGAATTGTATGTAAATTTGAGTGGTGTCCATAGAGTATAATATGCTAAATTCCTGAGTTGTCTGTGAAGTAAAAGTAGCAATTAACATTAGCTAATGACATGTCAAGTTAACTTCAAGTTGATTATTCAGGAAAGAAGTGTGTAAAGCTATTTTCTAAGATCATTAAGGTAATCAGTGAAGGAAATATAAAGAGAAGAGTTAATCTATATATACCTACAAAGAATTAGACTAGACTAAGCAGGTTAGAATTTTTTCTGTGCTGCTATGGTTTTTATTTCCATGTGTATGCATTACTTATTTTATTTTTAAATAGATAAAAAAGAATAGCCAATGTTGATTTGAACTGTGGAAATTTCAATGATTTTCAGATGCTAAAATCTTAAACAATGAAATATGTTTGGAAAGGTAGTTATTATTTACAATGAAGTAGGCTAGATTGCAAAATCAGCTGAGAAACTTTAAAGAAGAAAAAAGTGCTTTAGAAGAATGAAAATTAAATTATCTAGAGTTTGCAGTGCTTATTTAGGAAAATGCCACCATTGTGTACAAGCCAATTCATGCTTTGGGCATTGAAGAAGTAAGATCAGAAATAGTGGTGTTCTCAAGGAGATGGCAGGGCAGGTTTAATGTAAGGCAAGAGTGAAAAGGTAGTATTTTATGTATACTTTGAAGTAAGCACACTGTATTTGCATCAGTTTGAGGACTCCACGAGGCATGGCGGGAAAAGTTGTGAGTGAAGGAAGCTGGCAATTTTTGCCTGAGTAATAAAGTACTAAGATGCCACTAAGTATGTTAATATATATGTTCCAGTGGGTCTTTGACTTTTGGAAGATTAGGGATAAAAGCATGTATCCTCTAGATCCTGGTGAATAGAGATTGAATTCCACTGTGATATCAAAGTCCCATGAGGCTAGCACAGATACAGGAAAACATTTTTGATTGACTGATCTGCTTCCACTGGGACTCCTGCCTTCTTGATGGGAGGTGGAATTTGCTATTTCAGAACACACTCATCAATTTATAGAATTAACAGTGAACCACAATGGATTAGAAGACATATGTAATGGTTAACAAAGGAAGCTATATTCATACAGCTTGTTATAGATATTGTGGTACGGTTAAACCAATGCTAATTGCAACCTATCCCAATCCTCTCAAGTTCTTCTACCTAGCTAAAGAGGTTTCCCTATATTCATCACAAACTTTGTACTTTCTGAGGAAATAATTCCAGCACCTGGACTTGTATTCTTCAGAACAACATTTTTACCCTAATAACAATAATGTGCAGATGCAGAGATACTCTTTCACTACTGCAATATTTTTCCTCATGTAGGACTGCCATAGCCGTCTTACAGCCATGCATGGAAGGCCAAAAGGAACACGTTGATGTTGACCAAGAAAGACATTGCTTATTTGCCAAACAAATACTGGAAGCTGCTTATTATTAATTAATTAATTCTGCCATTAAACAATGGTAGGAGGAACTCCTCTTCCAAATTCCATGCTTTAGAAGGGCCTCACTCTGTTCCTTCTTAGGACGCTCCCCATTCTCCCCCTTCACGACCAAGAATGTGCATGTGTGCACACATGCACATGCAGGTGTGTGTGCACAAAGGTGCACACACACACAGAGATCTCCCCCTCCCCAATAATTTTTGTCTAGAGTTGTTATTATCTAAAAGTTTTCTGCTTTTCAAGGACACCCCTTTCTGGGTTTGCCCTCAGACTCTATGAGGACATTTTTGTTCTATATCAACTGACATTTCCAGTTTGCCTGCTTCTTCAGCTCCAAGTCTGGAGTGTATGAGACAGAAAACCCAGGCAACTGACTACTATGTTGCTTCTTGGGTCCTAATGTGGGTCTGCATTCTTTTCTCTATCTTTCAGAGTCTTCTTATATTTGTTTTAGATATAATATGCAGCACCTTTATTTGTACTTAGTACCCATAGGAGAGACAGAAATCCCCTCTGAACAACCCAACATCCAAAGAGTGGTCAAGGGGCATCTGTGCAGTATGTGGATTGGGCCTTTACCTGTGGGCTGGGGTTCTAAATATGTGTACAAAAGACCACATGATTTGTCATGGAGCCTGAAATGGGAAAAGAAAGGGAGCAGGACAGGGACTGGAGGTCAGCTCTGTACACATTACCATTATCTGAAATGGAGTTCAAAGGAGTATGAGAAACCTAAATTAAAACTTCATCCTTTAGATCTCTACAAGGGCTTTTGCTAAAAACTGGAGTTCAAATATACTTTAACAGTTTATTTAATTGATTTTAACTACCAAATACATATGATATAAAGGCATTATGTGTGTGTGTGTGTGTGTGTGTGTGTGTGTGTATGACAGGCCTATTTGTGAGTATTCGCTTTCAAAATTAATTTTATAATTAGTAGAATGTTACATACCTAAATTGTTGCTAAGAATATGAATGTTAAATATTGTAGTCCCTTGTTGTTAAGTTCTGATTATTGCATCATCACAGAAAAACTTACATTTTAAGGGGAATTTGAAATAAAGAACAATATTGTCCCCCAAAGAGGAAGTATTGGCCTTTTTGCTGAGTCTTAGACTTCAACACATTTTTCTACACTTAAGGTTTGGGCTTTCCCAGAAAATTTAAGCTTTAAAAGCTTAAAATTTCTGTTTCACCATGATATTTATTTTCTACATTAACACGTCCCAAAGTTTGTATTATCCCTATGGAAGTACTGTTTCCCTCATGAATATGTCTTGACATCATAAGACAGATCATAATGAAATTTAACATACAAATTTAAGTTAGTAAAGAATAGTTCAACCTAACTGCTTTCCAAGCCAAATCAAGAAATTTAAGTTAGCTGAGGGTCGACACTTTTGGAATGCAAAAGATTTATGTCTTAATAGAACTTATTGATGGTTTCGTTTTTATATTATGTTTATAATAACATAGCTAAAACTTTCTAACAGACACTGAAAATGCTCCAAAGAGTATGCATTCAGGTATTCATTTTTTAAAATAAAACTATTAGAAAACCATGAAGTGTTAATGAATATATGTGGGGATTCTTGTCAACATGAGTAATGATAACCTTACACTTTCACAGGGATGTTTAGGGCAGCCACTATTGTTCAAGGTCAATTATATGTCTGACCCAGGTATGAGTGTTTCCTTGATTAAAGAAGTTGGGTGGAAATACGCTAAGAAGATGACTTACATGTTAGAATGACATTGACCTATAGGTCTCAGGTTGCCTAGAGACCTCTCAAATTTGAAAAAATTCCCACAAATTGGGATGAAGAGTGGAAGCTGCTCAAATATCCATTAACATAAACTGGGATTTTTTAATTTTAGAACTATTATTTTATATAGGGGAAAATGTTGATCTTATTCTAAATTATTTATCAACTATAGCTTTTTGGTCTAATTCAGCATGGCTCTTTTATTATTCCACTCATAAAGTTGGTGAAATATTTCTATATGTGTGTAATATTTCCCTTTTAAACTTGACTGAATAAAATCAATTACCGAAATAATTGTGGTAGCCTCTATTCTAGTGGCAGAGTAAACAAGTGCCTCAAGCAAAGATAGCCTTCACCATTGGCATTAATTAGTCCTATTGTTGACAGAGGCCACAGAAGATAGAACTATTTTCTCATCATTGGCATTAATTAGTCCTATTGTTGACAGAGGCCACAGAAGATAGAACTATTTTCTCACCTACATAAGTTTCACAGTTTCGGGAACATCAGTGGAGCCCTTGTAAATAAATTCTGAATGGTTCCTTTGCCCTAACTTGATAAACTTGCTGTTGCTACCCCATTACAAATGCTCAGCACCTGATTTGCTAGATAAGCTACAAAAGAAATGGAATAAAAGCAGTAAGTTCCCAAAAGAAAAAGGAATCATGGTGGAAGCTAAATTGTATAGTGATATAGTTTGCCTAATTACAATTTTGTATAGTCAGGAAGGTTTAGTCATTAAATAATATTGAATAAAAAAATTAGAAAAATCATTATGCCATCATAAACTTACATATATTTTATTTTAAGGAAGGTCATATAAAAATCTCCTTGGGGTTTTCTTTAGACAATTATATCTACATTCCCATTCTTTTAAAGTAGCAGTGCTCTTTAAATCATTTTAGCTGGAAGGTAAATTATTTTCTTACTAAGCATTACATTTACAATCCTTAGGATATTGTGTTTTTTATATTTACTGGAGACAGTGAAAACAAATCTACCCCATTGGAAAGTGAATACAGACACTTGAATAAACTGTTATTATTTCCTAAGAAGAATAATCATTCCATATAATTAATATTCTTTGGAATATTATTAAAATATTATTCATTTTTTAATTAGTGAGGTTGAATCTTTATCCTATAGTAAAGTGAAAATATTTTCAAATTACATAAATTAAAATATATCTTGACATTAATAAACTCATTGTAATTGGGTTAAACTCCACACGTTCACTTAGTATGGCTTTTGACATCACTAAAATGTCATATTTATAGTATATTAAAATACAGTTAATGCATTTAACTCTTTCAGTTATGTAAAACATTAAATCTCACCTGTTTTGCGGCATTAAGAATATCCTTCATAAAAAGTTATCTTTCCACATTTTATATAGCTATTCTATTATTCCATTAAGGTTGTCTTTATTATTTTTTTTCTCCTACTTTTTCTTTTCCCCCTCCTCCCCATAATTCCTTCCTTCTCCTTCTTCTTCTCCTTTTTCTTCTTAGACCCAATATATTATATTTCAAAGTATTAAAACCATGCAAAATATTATGCAACTAGAGTAGACTCAAATTAGAAATCAACAACAAAAAGAAATTTGGGAATCTACATATATTTGGAAATTAAACACTTTTAAAAATAACTCATGGTTTGAAGAAGAAATTTAAAATGAAATTAGAAAATACTGTGAGATGACAGAAAACAAAAGCACAACATATCAAAATGTATGGGATGCTGCTAAATTATGCTTAGAGGAAAATTTATAGCTTTAAATATGTCAGTTAAAAAAAAAATGAGAAAAGATCTCAATAAATATCTTAAGCTTCCACCACGAGAAACTAGAAAAAAACAAGAGCAAACTAATGCAAAAACTAGCAGAAGGCAAGAGATAATATAATTAGAACAGAAATTAAAGAAATATACCAATCGAGAAAATCAATGAAACCAAACATGTGTTTTGTGAAAAAAGCAATAAAATTTAGAAACTTTTAACTAGACCAACTAAGGAAAAAAAGAGAGAAAAGACAGTAATTAAAAATCAAGCATTAAAGAGGGGACATCACTATTGATGTTATAAAAAATGAAAGGATTATAACAAAATAATCTGAACAACTTTATGAGGCCAACAAAATAGACAACTTAGATTAACTGGAAAATTTTCTAGAAAACATTACCATAACTGACTGAAGAAGAAATAGGAAATTTAAGTAGACCTATGACAAAAAAAAATTCAATAGCAATTTAAAATAGTCCCTCAAAGAAAACTCTAGGTATATACAGCTTTACTGGAGAATTCTATCTAATATTTAAATAATGCAAATCACTCACAATTACATAATGTGTGTAAGGCATTTTGCACAGAATCCCAAACAGAAAAAGAAAAAACTATTATTATTATTAGGGTGATTTTATAAACAAGAGGTCACTGATGCTTTTTATTAGAAGTGGGATAGCAGCCAAATTGCATGAATTTAAAAACATGGTTCAGTAGAGGGAGAAATTCCATATTATTCTAAAAGAATATTTCTTTAGAGAACAGAGGAAAATAAAATATCTTATAGTCTTTATATCTAGAAACCTAAATTATATAAATGATAATATTTTATTCACATCAAATATTACCTTTTCTTGAAGAGTTTTACCACTCAAACAAAAATGATAAATAACCACTTTCTATGGTCTAACAGAAACTACAGAAGAAATTTTCCTAATAAAATTTTAGATACCATTAAAAGAGTAGAAATTATTTATTTCTATAAGCTTTTTGAAAACTCACAACCAGTGTACAAGTCCCTCTGATTATCTGTCATCACCATTAGATCTTACAAGTGGGTCTACTTTGTCATTCAATTCTTTAAGAATTTTATAGGAGTTATTTTGCCTTCTCACCTATGGTTGTCTTCCCAATGTTTCCCACACAGATTTATGTAAGTATGGAATTCTTTGTTAGCTGAAGAAAAATTTATGATTACCACCATTTTCAAAATTTCCTCTCTAGCATCCTTGAGTGTAAATTATATTTTCTAAATAAAGCTGTCATCATCTTTATAACATTTACATTCAGTAACTGATGCCAGGATGGCTTTTTTAAGAAAACCAGATTAAAAGTCTATATTCCTAGAATAACCATAAAGGAAGGAAGATATTTTTAGCATTTGAAAAATTTTTCGCTACTTAATAAAATAAGACATTAAATGCCACTACTTATCTAAGCTTCTATAAACTCCCCTGGTAAACACTGATTTTGAAAACAATTGTTTTTTCCTTTGAAAATTTACTTGGACTATGTATCACTGGTGTGATGATTTAGACATAAAACCTTCTGAATATCACTTTATGCTAATAAATTCTCAAGAGAAGAAACACTATTTCATCAAATAAATTCTACAATTTTAGAAACAGCCACAACTTGCCAACCTATTGAGTGTATCTCTATATTTGATTACTCTGCACCTGTGTGAAATGATCATTAAAGCAGTATGTATTCTGAGTGAATTACAGAGTCTGCTGGCCTTATATTGATATTATCTTCATTTATTTATGTTAAATCTACTTAAAACATCAGGCTCATAATAAGGAACACAGGGCAAAAATTTCTATTACATCTACCAACAGGTATGTAGACTAATTGTTAAGAAGTATCTGTGGGTATTTTATGTATCTTATGTTAGAAATGTTCTTATTCTCTAAGAGCTAATAAAAACACAATAATATTATGATCATGTCATTTATCATCAACTGTATAACAATATTAAATGCATATTTGTATGATCTTGAAAAAATCACAGTCACCAACTCTATAAATATATTTTTTCAAATAAAGTTATCAATATTACAAGCTCTGGAAAACTTACTTGTGTGGATAAAATTTGTTTTACCTGGAGGTACATTTCCCTGCATTTGGAAACAAAAGGGAAATCCAAAGGTGAATTTTCCTTTCTCAGGCCAGATATTTATAATGTTTTATTTATCTTTAGAGTTTAACAGAATTTTCATGATAAAAAAATTATTTAAAAAGAACAGTATGATTGCATTTTATTTTAGAAACTTTTACTTACAGTGTCTCTTTTGTATTAAAAAATGATAGTGCTTTAACCATCTGGATATGGAGATGACCTGAAAATACTGATGTGTATTTTCACGATCCATGTTCACCTTAGAAGTTAACTGGGCTCTCTGTCCCCTGACATTCAAATGAAATTGTAGCTCAACCTCCCTTCCACATGAAAAGGATAACTCAGTATTTCTCTCAATTTCTCAGAGAATTCTTGAAGAAATTTGTTTTTCAAATGTGGAAGAACTCTGGGATCCTACATTCACTAATTTTTTAAAAAAAATTTTGCATCCTCTCACCATCCACTGCCATCAATTCTCCTTCTCAAGTTGCTTCATATTGGGAGCTATTTAAAATAAAAGTCTATGTGGCAGAATTTAACTGAAGGTATGTATGGTGATATGGTGGTAGCAGTATCATCATACATATGGAGGGTAGGTTACATAACTAGGTTGATAATGCAAAAATTAATCTCATGCATCCCAATTGTTAAAAGACCTTTGGCCATTTTATCATCAGATATTTCTTACTGGCCAAAGTTTTCAGCAGCCCCCCAAAGCCTTTGAGTATGTTGCTCAGAACCACCTTCCACTTTGTAGTTTCTTTTTTCTATTTTCTGGACTACTTGCCCCAATCTGTGTATTCCTATTAATTTCTCATGTGGAGTTTTTAACCCTCAATCTGTGCAGTAGTTTCCATTTCTTCTTCCTGATCCACTCTTCATCTTTTTCACCCTGCTCTGTGTTCCGAGAGTCTGATATGTATGGGCTGCCTGCAAGGGCTTCTTTGTACTCCAACATCAAGCTGGCTTCAACCAGTGGAAGACACCAGCAGGAAATCAAAAGGTGGAAAAGTGAGAAATCAGAGTATTTGTTCTGCTGAACTCTCACCTTATTAGGTTTCCATGTGTTTATTACATCCCTCTACATAAGAAAACTGCCCCTGTGGGTGGCCATATCCATTCTCCCAGCCTTGCCATTTGAGGCCTGACTTGCATACTAAAAAGTTTACTAAGATTTTTTTTTCAACCAAAATAACTCTTTCTAGGAAAATATGGTGCCTGCAGTTATCATACCATTTTTTTCTTACTCTAATATACACATCTAAAAAGGAGTCAGCTTTGTTTACGATGCTGATGATATTTTTGAAGTAAGCCACAAAAAAAGCAAATGATGGTTATGGAGGGCTTTGTAGATTTTGGCTCTTTTATGGACTGACAGAGGGGTCAAAAATTAATGTTATCTAACTACACCAGGAAAGACATAACCTAATATTTGCTAGTTATATGAAACAAAAGCTCTTAGAAAATCATTTTCCGAAAGAAAACTTCCCTCAATGATATACTTTTGTCAGGAAAGCACGTGGCACCTGACAAAGAGCACTTTTTTTTAAGTGAAAAAGAAGCTTAAAATTAAACAATGTTATTTTATTTTAATATAAGGCATAAGGTTGATTTTAGCTAGTATATTAGTAAAGAGGTTAGCAGAGAGACTGGAATTTCTATACTGTAATTGTTTTCGGTTGCTCCTTAACATTACCACGAACTCATCAATGGCTTAAAACAGCATAAAACTAGTAATTTTTTAAGAATATTTATATTTTTGTAGCTCTAAGATCCTGGTGTTTCATATATTATTTTAACTTTATCTGAATTGTTCACTGATATTGGATATTCATTATGTCATGTGTTTACAATCAAAATTTAAATAAACCAGTATGATATATAATTCCATATGTCTTGATTTTTACTTTTAAAAATTCTGTTTATGAGCAACAATTTACAATAAGAAGCAAACCTGAATGACCCATAAAATTACAGCTACTTTCTTCCTACCACTATTGTACGTATTGATCTGAACACAATTTAGATGGTCTAGGCACAAAGAACACTGGAAGAATACATCTAACACTGCATTTTAAAGACATGAAAGGCAAAGCTATAGCAGCACTCATTTCCCTACCTTTCAAGATGGCCTAATTTCTAAGCTGATAATCAGCATAATGATTAAAAAGATATTTATTAACTTACTGACAATCATCAAGGGATGTGTACAATTACTATCTCATTTAAATCCAAACCCTTTAATATAGTTACTATTTATCATTCCCAGTTTACTGATAGAAGAATAAGGCATAAGAGATGTTTGCAATAACCACATCAATCAGCAACTGACTTAACCTGGGTTTGGTGAATTGCAATAGGCTATTATTTGTTGGGTTTCCGTAAGGCCTTTAAAGAATCTTCACTGAACCGTGAGAACTAAAGACACTTAAAGCAAAAACCCTCCTTTCAACATCTCCCTCCTTTTTGGCTACATCCTAAGAAGTAAGCGTTAAGTTACAGGTCAAGATTTGGGGCTTTGGAGTCAGACTTCTCAAGTCTCAGCTTCATCATTTTTGGCTTTGAGATCATGAACAAATTTAAATCCTCTTCGTTTTGGGTAATTCTTCTGCTAAATGAGGACAAAATATCCAACTCATGTTTTAAGGTAAAAGTAAACAAGATTCTATATGTTAGGAGAGTAGAATACATCTGACACATAAAATACTCTGGTTCTAACCAACTTCTCTAATGAATACCCCTAATCCCCTTCTAATATTACTATGTTTTCCTGAACTCCCTGACTCTACCCACTTTCAAATGAGGTTGGTAATCTTTCTTCTGTCTCTCCCCAGGCATACAGCACGGAGTTAACTTGCTTAGTCATGGAGTCTCCTAAGAACAAACACATTCTCCAGCAAAAGTATGTGTGCCTTGGGATCTTACTCCCCAAAATTCAACTGCCACATTCCTCACTGATATAACAGATGGGCTATAAAACTTCTGCCGACCATTACTTGAATTAGTATTAAACCTGTGAAGTCTTCAAGAGGCTCTAGAGTGCATTCTGCTCTTTTCTTCTCAACTGTGCATTCAGTGACATCATATTGGTAGCTAGATATCAGCCACGGAGGAAGGTTGTTATTATAAAAATCGGCAAACACTACAAATCAAATTTTGTTTTGCTTTTTGTTTACTTTTTTTTTTTTTTGTGGTACGTGGGCCTCTTACTGTTGTGGCCTCTCCCTTCGCGGAGCACAGGTTCTGGACGCGCAGGCTCAGTGGCCATGGCTCACGGGTCCAGCCGCTCCGCGGCATGTGGGATCTTCCCGGACCGGGGCAGGAACCCGTGTCCCCTGCGTCGGCAGGCGGACTCTCAACCACTGCGCCACCAGGGAAACCCCTTGTTTACTTTTTTAAAAGAGGTTTTTTACTCACTCACCATTGATTCAGACTAATATGTTTTATAGACCAGTATTACTCAAGTTGTGGTTCATGGACTAATGCCGGTCATTGATCTGTTTCCTACCTCGGATTAAGTACAGCAATTGAATATAAGTATTTGGAAAAGTTTACAGTATTTGGACATTGCCATTAATACATTTAAATGCATGATGTTTTTTTAATAATTAATTTCTGTTCAGTTTTACAAATGCTTCAGTCCATCATGGATTGGGAAAAACTATGCACTGCTACAGACGTGTTGCGTAAGTAGTCCCTATTCCTTGGCATCTCTATAACCAGATCACTTTCAACTTTTGCCCTTCCATGGAAACTGGAGCTCGTCCAATCCCTTGGTTGCTTCCCTTTCACACTGTTTAAGGACCAAGAATGACTGATGTCTGCACCAACTCAAATTACTGTAGTAAACTTATAAGCTTACTTTTTCTGTGTTCTATGATTTCCATTTTTCTGGGAACTCATTTTTATGAAGCAAATTAGAATATTTCTCTAATGGGGAAAGCTATCTAAGAATCACAAGGAAGAGATTGGCATGGCCAGAAGGAAGAGAAAATGGTGTTGGCAAATGAGGCCAGAAGTAATTCTGCAATGAAAAGGTTTATGGCTTTTTGAGACTTGCTTGGAAGTTCTGCCGCAAAATATCTTTATTTTTAAACCTAAGCTTATTTTGAAAGCCATAATTTACTTCAGAAACTTTGGCACGTATTTCAAGCACTTCAAATAATCTATTGAATATTTTATAGTTTGTATTTTCCCTAGTCTAAATTTATACTAAAATAAAAGCTTCAGTGTTATTTTAAAAGTCAGAAACCAGAGACGAAGGGAAAACCTTAAGCCAAAGACTTGGTACACTTATCTCCTGCACATCCCATCTGATTATATTACTGTCGATTTCTACTTCCGGTTAAATTATGTGGACCAATCTATATTCAGCTTAAACATCAGATCCACACCCTATGCCTCTCCGAGTTGTCTTCCCACTGACTCTTGACCACCTCACCCAGGTAAAGGAAAAGGGAATTAATATTTATATAGACTCTACTATGTGCCAATTCATTTACATTTAGTATTGCATTTAATATCCACAGTTGTCAAATAGGAATATTAGCCTTAATGTATAGTCAATATATCTGAAAGGTAGAGAGGTTACACAATTAATAAATGACAAAACTAAGGTTAAATCTTAGTCTTTTATACTGCACAGACAACATGTATTCATTCCATAACCTTATACTACTTGTTAATCATTCAAGCTTCATTAAGTAAAAACTTTCAGTTTCCAAAATTTGCTTCATGCCAGAGTTGCCTCCAGGTTTATGAATAGTTTAGTTCCTTCCACACTTCCTTTCTGCACCGTTTAACTCTTTTATAGAGAGGCCTCATATAACTAACTCACCCCAAATTTCATGTCATCTTGGTTCTGATTAGTTTTGTGAAATATTAGTTTCTCCAAAAGCAAATCCATTATAGAAGCAGAGAAAGGAATAAATAAACGTTTACTCTGTTTGGAGACTGCAGACACTATGGCTCTTAAATGGCAAAAGTAATACTTAACCAAAGAAAAAAAATCACCAAAAAAAGCACAGAGAAAAACTAAGCCTGGACTGACTATGGTTATTCTAGCTAGATTTCTAAAATAGCAGCATTAATATATATCAACTAAAACCATTGTCTTTAAAAAAAATAAAAGTGACCTTTAACAGGAACAAGATGAATAATGATGGGAAACAAGGAAAATTCACTTATCCTTTTAATTGAAAGTAATGCTCAGCATGACTGTACCTATTTTTTTAAGTAATTGAAAAAAATAGGGACTCATATTCTGCAGAAATAAAAAAAACACGTGTAATCAGTATATAAATTTTTATGGAGATATAATTTACAGATGATAAAATGTACAGATAATTGCATATTGTCTATTAAGTTTTCACAAGTGTGTATACCTGAATAACCACCATTCAAATCAAGATATAGAACTTTTCCTTGTTCACAAGATTTGTCCTACTATCCTTCCCTGTCAATTTCCACCATTATCAGGAGAGACTACAATTTTGATATCTACTATCATTGATTAGTTTTGCCTGTTCTTGATGATATTATATAGACAATCAAATTCTTCTGTGCCTGCTTCTACTTTCCATCATATTTTTGAAATGTTTCCATATAAGGCAAACATCAATATACTGTCCCATTTTACAACAGAAAAGTGTTCATTTTATGTCACAATTTATTTCTTCATTTTCATGCTGATGGACATTTGACTTTTTTCTCTGGTGCTTATTTTTTTTCTATTTTTGGCTATTATGATTAAGGCATCTATAACTATTCTTGTAAGGGTCTTTTTGCAGACACCAGCTTTTATTTCTTAGTTAAGTAAGTAGCTGTGGAATCACTAAGTCATAGGGTAGGTATATGTTTAACTTTTTAATGAACTTCCAAAAGTTCTCTACACTCACAAATTTTATAGCAATTTGTGAAATTTTCAGTTGCTTTATACCCTTTATACATTGTTAGTTTTTTTTAGTTTGGCCATTCTAGATATGAAATGATATCTTATTGAAATTTCCCTGATGATTACTAATGTTGAGCACCTTTTCATTCTTACACCTTCTTTTGTGAAGTGTTTGTTCATGTCTTTAGCCCCTTTGTTATTGGGTTGTTTTATTTCAATCCTTGAGTTATAGGAAGCCTCCATATACTCCGTGTGTAAATACTTTGTCGGATATGCACAATATAAATATTTTCTCCCAATCTGTAATGCCCTTTTCATTTTTCTTTTGGTATCCTTTAGAAATTAGAAATTTTAATGTTAATAAACCTCAATTTAGCATTTTTCCTTTTATGTCTAATATTTTGCTTTGTATTGTATGAGAAACCCTTGTCTACTCTAAGTATTAAGGGTATTTGCATAAATTATGTTCTAAAATGTTTCTGTGTCTTGTTCTTAGGTTCAGATTTGAATTATATTTTGTTTGTGTAGTGATGTAAGACTTGAGGTTCATATTTATTTCTTACAGAAATATGCAGGTGATTCCTTGGGATTTAAAGGAAATACAATATTTTTTTCCCCTTTAAATTTCCATTGGAATTTATTCAAATATCTATTCATCCTGTTCATGTGGGTTTTTTTCTCTATTATCTATTATAGTCCATTGATCTATCTGTCCGTCCTTACCCCAATACTATACTGTCTTGATCACTGTATCTTTACAGCATTTCTTAAAAATCGCATGTGTCAGTTCTACAAATTTATTTTTTAAGATTGTTTTGGCTATTTATATCTTTTATGTTTCTGGATACACTTTAGAATAAGCTTCTCAAGTTCTGCATATTAAGCACATTTGCATTTCACTTTCAATTACTGAACTGAGGTGTAATTTACATACAGTGAATTGCACAGATATTAAAGTCACAGAGAACTGGTGACATGACAAATGCACAGGCTTATGTAACCCACTCAAAATACAGAATACTTCTATTACCTCAGGAAGTTCACTAGTCCCTTTCCCAGGCAATTCCTGTTTCAAACCCAAGATGCTATCAATATCTTGATTTATGTCATCATAGATAGTTTTATTTTTGTCTAATTTTTAAATAAATATATTCATACTGGATGTACCTTTTTGTCAATTTATTTTTCTCAGTTCATACATCAGTTTTGGACATCTATCCATATTGTTTTGTGTATCTGTGATCCATTCCTTTTATTGGTCGGTAACACAACTTGATTATCCATTCTTTTATTAATGATCATTTGGGCTGTTTCTATTTTTTGACTTTTATAAGTAAGTCTTCTATGAACATTCCTTTAAAAAATTTTTGTATGAATACATGTTTGTCAATTCATTAATCTTTTCAAGTAATCTATTCGATTCATTGGTTCTATTCTTGTCTTACATTCTGGGACATAAGAAAAAATTGTAGTGGTGTCATACACTGTGAGGTTAGTTAACTATATGGTTTTCAAAAGAATTGTTCTAGGAATGTGCTGAGAGAGGATGGTAGGGGTAGAGGATGATCACTTTTGCCTTCTCTAGGTGTTCTAACATCACTCGTAAGTGCAGTAGCAGTGGTAGCCTTACTTGCCAGAAGCTTGGTGCTTGATTGCAGAGGGCAACTCTGTTTTACCTAATGGATTAATCTTCACAATGCTCAGGACCATGTCAAGTACTGTGTTATGTACTGGGGCTACGAATCTGAAAAAGGCAATTATAGCCTTTGGAAAAGTAATATTCTAGAGGCAAGAGAGATTTTACATAGATGATTACCATGCAATGTGACACGTATAATAGTAAATTCTTTACCAGGTATTATAGTAGCACAAAATGTGTAAATATTTCAGGAAGACTGATTGATTCCTGAAAAGTCTGAAAGTGTGAGTGGGAATTATCTAGGCTGAATGAAGTGTCAGTTGCAGAATTCCAAGTGTAATGAAATTAAAAGCAAAAAATGGAGGCTACAATTAGCATGGTGTGTGCAAACACAATGTCTACATTTTTATTTCACTTAACATAATATCATTAACATTTTCCATACTTTTACATAATCTGTAAAATCAACGTGTAGAGTTGCATAATAGTATTCCAAGTTATTATTTAAAACACTTTAAGAGTAGTTACTTTTCTTATTTGAAAAATATTTCTAGTTTTAGAAATGTGTATTAAAGCTCAGTCATGCAATACATATAAAATATGTATGCTTTTAGAATGATGTATTTTATTGTTATTTTTTCTCTATATAAAAAGTTGTGTATTTATCTTTATAAATAAATAATACACAATATTTTTCTTAATCACCATAATATTGCTATTTTGAACTATAGAAGTTACATCAGCTATTGACCATAAGTGCATCTTCTTTGTTATCTATTCATTGTTGAAGTGAGAACCAACTTAGAGTGAAATTTATATGCTACAAAATTATGTTCCAAAAACGAAATCTTAAGTGTTAAAAAATGGTGTATTAATGTTTAATCATAATTTTGTTTGCTTTTTTTTGATTCAGATAAAACAAATAGTTCTTTATGTCTATCTAACCTCCATTCATCTACATACCCGTCCACCCACCTATCTATACATTTATCATTTATTTATGTATTAAATATGCACATGCATATTTGGAAAAGAGAAATAACATTATATTCTACATGCCAATATGCTTTATCGACTAAGAAAATAAAGATGAATGAGGCAGGAATATCAAAGAACAAAAAAATCCTATTGCTTATTCCAGTATACTTGTGATTTTATATTTATCATCAATTGTTTATCATTATTTGATTAAATAATTCCATGAAGTTAGATGTTTTAAATTGAATGGCATTTATTCTTGTGAAATTAATTGTTTATAGAACTAGGAACTCTATTTCACTTGGATCACCTATAACTAATATGCTATATGAAAGATCATTCTTAGATGTTTACACTGTCACTTGTAGGCCATGCAAGTGTTGAGTAATTCCATTTATTGCCTTAACATGATTTCTGTTTTCGCTTACTTATTTAAGCCTAAACAAAATCAAGTTGTGTTTTCTCATTTTGGAGGGAAGAATTGGGGAATGGTCAAATTTTTTCTTTCAATAACTTGATAAGTAAATTAGACAAATGAATCTTTTGACATATTTATTATTTCAATAAAATACTTTGTAGATACGAGTACATAAAATAAAGGTAACACATAACTGAAGAAGGTAGAACACTAGAATTTAGAGCTTATAAGAAAATGCTACCAAGGACACTTAATGCTAGAAAAAAAAGTATGCACATATATGTTGTACTTTATGTTCCACAGAAAAGATTTTAGCTGAGAGACAGAATTTATATGCCATCTTATTTCAGTCACAAAAGAATCAAATCTTTCCTCTTTTCTGGGTTATTAATGCAGGATGCCAGCTATAATTAAGGTCATGTTTGCTTAGTTTTCTGGAATCAAATTTAGGTTTTATTTTCTCATTCATTTATGCATCTTTTATTTTAGTGTCATGACATTTGCTTCACTTATGATTTTAAAATATTAAAGTAGGTCCAGACTTTTACATGTGTATGTGAATCAAAGCTATTTGTGAAAAAAAACAAACAAACAGAATTTAGTACAACCTGTTATTCTTAATTTCTCAGAGAAACTTAGACCTACTCACTCTATACTGTTGCAAAACACCCTTAACTGTTATCAGAAAGGCTGATGAAGATTATGCAATAACTAAAACCATCATCACCAGGTAACTTTCCTTTTCGAAAATTAACTATGTCACACTACAAAATATTAATAATTTGAGCAAGTAAACCTGGATATGAAGGAATTTTCTGTGGTTCTTAGCCATAAAAGAACATTGCAGAGTGTTTTAAATAAATATGGCCTTTAATGGATTTTAATAGTCCAAGATGCCCTTACTTATTTTTTGTCACCATATGCTTGGTACCCACATCATCCTGATTTGTGCAAAACACGGAGATAACAGATATGTCCACTCCAACAGCAAGGTTGTAAGATCTTTATTTCAAGTGATCACAGCCCTCCTCTTACAATATTGTGCAGCTTAGTCAAAAAATTTTAGCATGGAATCTGTCATAAGTTGAGCCAACATTTAATCTAATTAACCATGGGCAGGAGGACGAATCAAGAATTATGTAATGCTTTCCTTTGGAGTGGGAGGTGGTTGGAGCAGATTAAAATAAATGAGTAAGTTGGATGTGGTAGGAAAGCTTACACAAAAGCATTAACAGTATTTATATCAGAGTTAATCATTACATGGTTTTATTTCATCATATTTTCAACAATATACAATAAAAATGTTTTTATAAATTCAGATTTCTATTAGATGCATTCTATTAGTACTTGTTTCTCTCCTAGCAAGTAAAGCAACAAACAGAAAGGGTTTGCCTCATTTGTGAGAGTGTGGCTTAGCCTAACATATTAGGTGTCCCAACGTACAGAGTAAAACAAGGCATTGGTTGTGTTAACATGACTTAGAAAAATACTTTAAAATATCTATGATTTATTTTACCATATAAGAAAAATGCATGCATAAGTATTCTGATCACATGCTGAGCCATGTAATATTTTTCCTGGGTACTTTTTTCCCTTTTTATAACTCAGAGGCTTTTGCTTCAAGTGTTACTTTTGCATGTATAAACTTCCGATCTTGCTTAAAATTGAGATAACACTTACCATAAAATGGTAATCTATAATAAATTGTGCTTGCCCATATTTCATATTATTATGAGATTCCTGTTAGGTAATAGATATTAATTACATTGGTTAAAAGTATAACATATTAACATATTTCAATTGTAATGTGACAATAATGATTATAAGAAATCTCAAATGTACACCTAATATAATTGGATATGAACACTTTAAGCTCAGTGAAGGTTATTCCCCTTAAAAATATTTTTAAAAAGCTTTGTTCTTCTTTCTCAAGATTGCTTTGGCTATTCAGGATCTCTTATGGTTCCATACAAATTTTAGGACTGTTTGTTCTATTTTTGTGAAAAATGTCATCGGAATTTTGATAGGGATTGCAGTAAATCTGTAGATTGCTTTAGGTGATATGGACATTTTAAAAATATCAATTCTTCCAATCCATGAGCATGGAATAACTTCCCATTTACTTAAGAAAAAGAATCCTGATAAAAACTAAAAAATAAGGAAAAGGGGAAATATATACAATTTCACTACACTGGACTCCTTTCTCAAGGCATAAATGTAATTAGTCATACAATGATCTATTTCACATAGCTTTGTAGCTCTGCTGCTAAGTTGGAGGACTGGAAATTCATGCATGTTCCTTTCTCTTGCTATTTATTTTTATACTTAATCATAATTCATGGCAGAGGGTTGAATTGTTCTAACAAAAAGCATCAAATATCAAAAAGACAACAAATAGTTCTTTGCTGAATCCTAATAATAGAGGAATATTTTCCTTATAACTGTCACAGTATAATTTGTCACTTTTAATAGTGTCATATTTTTATATTAGAAAAGATAGTTTGCAAGAAATCCAAGGTTGGAAATATCAAATAAGCCATTGCCAAAATAGCAAAACAAAGCAAAATAAAACAGCAACAAAGAACTCATATGATGCTAAAAAGAAACAATTTAAAAGATTGTAAAAATTCAAATCCAAAATATCCGTTTGGGAGCATTAAGTAGAGGACTGTTAATAATCACTCACTTCTCTGACATTAAAATGGTTGCCAATATAGAAACAACGTGGTTGAATTTTTATGAAATTCATTAAGTGCTGTCTCACATCTACACTTTCTCTGTTGTAAAACTGCTCGTTGATAGAATTCCACTTCAATGTAGAAAAACAACATTTCCTATAAGAACAACTAGAAATCTGGATAATTGTTTTTAAGGTGCTTAATGGTGTTAGAAAGCTGAAGCAGCCAGGATTCGAGGAGACAGGGACCCATAAAAAGGGAAACTCATTAAAGTGAGTTAACTTCAGTGCTACACTTTTGCCCTTGAGTCATTTGGTAATATGAAGCTGAGTTTAGCAGAAAGTAACCAAGATGGAGAAAAGCTAGCTGAGGAGAGAACAATGGGAGTTTGGAGATGCCAGGTAAACACAAATTTAGGGGCTAAGATTCCAGAGATAAGAGAAGCCCAGTGAAGTGAGACTAATGCTCTGCCTTAGTTTTTGGCATGAGGCATTTGCCTTCTAAGCCATGCAGTGTGAACATTAGAAAGCGGCTGAAAATTTGATTGCAATATTTGAGAGTTACAAGTGTCACAAAATTAGTTCACAACTCACCTGGTTAAACACCACAGGCCCTCAGTTTGGAACCTTGAAGGACACATTGTTGAAGTGGGCATAAACCTGAGGTAGAAAAAGCCAAGTTGAATGATACCATGAAGAGAATGAAAAGGCAATCACAGATGGGGATCACAGATAGGGAGAAGATATTTGCTATACATGTATCCTTTATAACATGAATATAAAGAATTTTATATTCAAAATATATACACACTACCCAAAATTGATAAGAACAAGACAGGTAACCCAAAAGATAAAACATGCAAGGAACTTAATTCAATATTTTAAAACAAACAAAGAAAATATTCAAATAGTTAATAAACATTGAAAGAGCTGCTAATGTTTATTAGTCATCGGGGAAATGGAACATAAAACCATAACAAGATTTCATTAAATACCTACTTCAGGAAAAGTTTTAAAACAATTTTTGGTGAGGATTTAGAGCAGGTGGGACTCTTTGTGATGTTGTAAACTGGTATAATCACTCTAAAAAATTACTTGGAACATATCAATTTCTTATGACCCAACAGTTTCAATCCTAGATATAAACTCAACAAAAGCATGTATAAATGGCCAACAAAAAATAAAGGATTTCATAGCATCACTATTTATAAAAAGAACCCAACTAGAAACTATAAGTCTATCAACAGATGATTGAATAAATACTTTGGTTGTTCTATCCCATTGATTCTCAACTGGGGGCAATTTGGCTCCCTGGGAACATGCGGTGATGTTGTGAGATATTTTAATTGTCATAACCTAGAGGAGACAGGGATGGTGTTACAGGCATGCAGGGGATAGAGGTCAGTGATGTCATTAACTGTTATAGAACGCACGGGACAACCCTCACAACAAATAATTATCTGGTCAAAAATATCAATAGTGCCTAGGTTGAGAAATCATGATCTTTACAATAAATATTATATTTTCCTGAGAATCAACAAATTCACGCTATATGTAAACCACCAATTTATCCCACAAACATAAGATTGAGAGAAATAAACCAGAGAATACATATTTCATAATCCCACTTATGTAAATTTAAAAAAGCAGAAAAACCAATCAATGTTGATAGAAGGCAAGATGATGGTTCCCTTTGTGGGGGAGTGGTGGCTGAGAGGGTACAGGTAATATTTTATTTCTTGATCTGAGTATTTATTCCATGGGTATATTCACTACTTAAAAATTGTAAGGTTATGCATAAACAAGAAGAAAAGATAACCCTCAGAATGGGAGAAAATATTGGCAAATGAAGCAACTGACAAAGGATTAATCTCCAAAATATACAAACAGCTCATGAAGCTCAATATCAAAAAAACAAACAACCCAATCAAAAAATGGGCAGAAGGTCTAAGTAGACATTTCTACAAAGAAGATATACGAATGGCCAACAAACACATGAAAAGATGCTCAACATCACGAATTATTAGAGAAATGCAAGTCAAAACTACAATGAACTATCATCTTACACCAGTCAGAATGGCCATGATAAAAAATCTACAAACAAGAGATACTAGAAAGAGTGTGGAGAAAAGGGAACCCTCTTACACTGTTGGTGGGAATGTAAATTGATACAGCCACTATGGAGACTGTATGGAGGTTCCTTAAAAAACTAAAAACAGAACTACCATGTGACCAAGGAATCCCACTACTGGGCATATACCCAGAGAAAACCGTAATTCAAAAAGATACATGCACCCCAATGTTCATTGCAGCACTATTTACAATAGCCAGGACATGGAAACAACCTAAATGTCCATCAACAGAGGAATGGGTAAAGAAGATGTGGTACATATATAAAATGGAATATTACTCAGCCATAAAAAATGAACAAAACAATGTCAATTGCAGAGACATGGATGGACCTAGAGACTGTCATACAGAGTGAAGTAAGTCAGAAAGAGAAAAACAAATATTGTATATTAATGTATATATGTGGAATCTAGAAAAATTGTATAAATGATCTTATTTGCAAAGTGGAAATACAGACACAGAAGTAGAGAACAAATGTATGGATACCAAGGGGGAGGGAGAGTGGGATGAACTGGGAGATTGGGATTGACATATATACACTACTATGTATAAAATAGATAACTAATGAGAACCTACTGTGTAGCACTGGGAAATTTACTCAGTACTGTGTAATGACCTACATGGGAAGGAAATCCAAAAAAGAGGGGATATATGTATATGTACGGCTGATTCAATTTGCTGTACAGCAGAAACTGACACAGCACTGTAAAGCAACTATACTCCAATGAAAAAAAAAAGAAAACAAAATTGTAAGGTTGTATGGGCTTATGAGTGTGTGTGTGTGTGTGTGTGTGTGTGTATTCAGTACAAAGTTTACTTAAATTTTTCATTAAATCACCAGCCTGTAATATTTAATGGGATGTTTAGTTCCAAGATTTCATGTATATGTGTAGTTTGGAATAAAGGCAACTTCAATTTCTTAAAAAGACAGAGTGCTATTTAAAGTGAAATAAAATCACCTAAACAGATGTCATTTTTATTTCCTAGGGATGTGTGTGTGTGTGTGTGTGTGTGTGTGTGTGTGTGTGTTTGCAACACATTATCAAGGGGGTCTTTTCAATACAGTATTTAAGAAATTTTTTTCCCGCTGATGCCTATTTTTTATTTTCTTTCAAAGACAAATGCTTCAAAATGTTTTTTCATTTCTTAAAAAGTAACCTCGCTTCCACAAGAATAATAAAATAGCAAACCAGGGTACCCTACAGTGAAATACCATGGCAACAGATACTTTGGCTGAATCTTTTTGACTATGGGCAAATCTGTCCAAGTCTGTCAAATTCAATATCTTCAAATTGCCATCAGCAATATTAATGTTACAAGAGGAATAATACTGCATCTTGGCCATATACTTAGTTAAGATATGTACCTAGCTATGGTGAATCAAAAATAAATCACCTAATCAAGGATTATATGCATAGGGAACTAAGCATTAAATATAAACCATTTTATAATTTTGCTAAATTACTGTATGGTAAAAAATATATATGGATTAAGGGAATCAACATAGAAATTTCTATGCATATATGTATTTACAGGGTTCTGACAGAACAAAGATTACAGAATTGAATTTTGAGCAGTAACTGACTCTATATAGTAATATATATGCATGTATAAAACATAAATCATAATCTATCTACCAGTATAATATGTGTTTATGTGGATTATGTTTAATTCAAATATTCATCTTCTTAAATGCAATATGCTCAGATGTATGTTCTTGTTGGTCTGCATCACTTATGCTTCCTACTCAAGGAAGATTTACAGAACAATGGAACTCTGAAGACTGTATGAGTGTGGTGGAGAGAAATTAGAAGGGCAGGAGGAGGGACTGGAGAAAGGAAAGGAAGGCAGTTATACAGTAAGAGGAGGAGGAGAGGATGTGGAAGAAGGGGCTGTTGAGGAAGAACAGGGTGGGGACAGGAGAAGCACTGTATTCAGAGCCTCCACTGCAAGTGGGTTAGGCCATGTGACTAAACTGTGGCCAGTGCAGTATTCAAGGAAAAGCTCTCTGACACTTTGGTAGTTTCCTTTAAATAAAGTTTCAGGCTCTTCTCCCCTTTTCCTGAATCCTGGGGCGACTCTGTGAACGGGAGCCACATGCAGCAGAGAAGTAGGACAGAAGGATTCAAGGAACATAGTACTACATAACTATCATACAACCCCATTACCTACCCTTAGATTTTTTATGTAAGAAATAAATGTCTATCCTGTTATGCTATAATTTTTAGTTCTACCTTCCTCCAGCCAAACTTATCCTATTAAATCTGAGCCTCATTTTACCTCCCATGGATCAGACATGGAGCTGGAAACTCAGGATACAAAGTACATGAAATGGCCTATTGTACTCAAGAAACTAATAGTCTGGAATTTGAGAAATATTAAAATTTTAAACATTAAAATTAGTGCAATAAATAGTTATAAGTGTAGCAATATTACCTATCATGTGTAGTACTACAAAACAAGGTCTGGGAGATGACCCTTGAGCTGATATGTCTCAAATGGTTATTCCAAGGTGGACAGGTGATCATTCCAGATAAACATGTTAGAAAGCATAAACTTACTACCAATTACTTCTCAATAAACTGAAAAAATATTGAACGTATGATTCCTTTAAATGTTAGCAATACTTATACCAGAATCATGGAACTTAAACATAAGCGAAACTTAAGGCCAGAGATAGGCTTTATTGTTAAGTGAAGGCCAAATGTGGAGACACTTCTAGGACTGACTATGGAATTTGAACTTTGTCCCCTATGCAGTAGTAGAATATTTGAAGAGTTTTAAGTATTGGGGATGAATTTATCACACACTTGTTTTGAAAGATCCTTTGGGAAGATGAACTGAAATAATGAGACAGGAGATAGGAAACCTGATTAGTTCTGACCTAAGACAGAGCAAGTAGAGAAGGTTAAATTGATATTAAAGATGATAGTTGTAGAATTAAACAGTGCTCTTTCCTTTGTCACCTGTGTTAACATATGCTTATTGAAGCTTCTTATTATAATCAGAGGATGGCTTGTCTCTGTTTGATGTTCCTATCTCTTTAAAATATATGAGCTATAGTTCTGGACTAAATGCCATCCTCCCTGATATTTCCAGAACCAGTTACTGAATTTCTTCCCAAAGGCTGCAACCACCATCTATATACGGCAGTATGAGAAGGCTTTGTGCACATAATATCTATAATAGAAATATTAATATAAATCATTTAATGTATATATATATATTTAGTATTGGAGGAAAACCAATAATGAAAACATACTGTATCAGGACAGAAATAACTTCATTTGCTAAGCCAGAAAATTGAAAGTGCATATGTTATAAATGTATAATAACTCGGCATACTTGGCTAGGTTCAAACAAAACAAGAAGCAGGATGCTAGCAAATTCCCGAAAGATTTTATACTCTTCTATTCACTGCTCACCTCTCTCCCAAAGTTAAACACTATCCTGATTTTGAAGAGATAAATTTTTCTTTCTAGTTTGAATACGTTATGTATAGTTACATATAATCATATAATATACAATTCTTTGTGGTTGCTGCCTTTGCTCAATATTTTATTTGTGAGATTGATTAATGTTGTTCTGTATACATGTAAAATATCCATTTTTATTTCTGTATTTTATTCTATTGAGTGAACATTTATTTATCCAGCCTACTGTGGATACACATTTTAAACTATAATGAATAGTTCTATAACAAACATTTTAATACATATGTTCTGAGGCACGTGTGGCAACATTTCTCTGGGATATACCCAGGAGTGCGTCACAGGTATGCATATATTCAGCTTTAATAAATACTGCTGAAAGGTTTTATCAGTTGTACAAATATTTCTATAGACTTTTTCACCTGCAGCCTCTGACATTTGTATTTTCTTATCAAACTTGGCATTGTCTATTTCATTTTAGCCATACTGTGGGTATGTTCAAGCGTGGCATGGTGCCTTTGATTTGCAGTTCTTCAATGACTAATGATGAGTTATGTTAATTTTTCTTATTAACTTCAAGGAGATATTTATATATTTTAATGAAGAGTTAGTTCCTTATAAGAGGTTTGTATTGTGAATATGACCTCTCACTGTATGGGTGGCTCTTTAACTTTCAAAAGAGTGTCTTTTGAAGAACAGAAGGTTGCAAGGATAATATAGTTCATTTTATCAATTTATTTTTCTTCTTGGTCCACACTTGTATATGCGATTGAAGAAACATTGACCTACCTGAAGTTCAGAAAGATAATCTCCTATATTTTCTTCTAAAAGTGTTAATTTTTTTTTACATTTTACATTTCCATCTATAATTTCTCCGGAATTAATTTTCATGTAAGATGTAAGCAAGATACACTGCATTGTCACTGTTATTATAAAATATGAGGTTGTGTATGTTTGGGTCTGTTTGTGGATTCTCTATGGCATTTTATAGTTAATTTTGTCTGTACTATCCTAATTATAGCTATCCTGATTATAGCTTTATAAAACATGTTGATATCTTGAAGTGTAAGTTGTCCAGTTCTACTTTTATTCTTCATGGTTGCTTTGATTATTCATGATTTTATATTTTCATATAATTTTTGATTTACCTGGTAAATTTCCACACACACACACACACACACACACACACATTCACACAGTGGTAGGATTTTGTTTGGATTGTGTTGAATATATACATTTATTTGAGGAGAAATTACACCTCTGCATTACTGTGTCTTGTAGTCAGTGAACATGGCATATTCATCAACTTTTGTTCATTAGAATCCCTCATTAATGTCTATATAATTTTCAGAGCAGCCTTCTTTGTATGACTTTTGCCATATCAGTTCCTCGGAATGTAATGCATTTTGTTGCTATTATAAGTGAATTTTTATGCTAAAATTTATTTTCTATTTCTTTTTGGTTCTTGATTTTTCTCCCAGAATATACAAGTAAAATTAATTTATGTATATTGATCTTGTATCCTCCAATTTTTTTCCTAACTGAACTAACTACTGCAATGTTTTTCACATATTTTAAATATTCTACAAATATCATTTGTAAATGGTGCAAGTTTTATTTCTTCCTTCCTAAACTTCATGTGTTTTTTTTTTTGTCTTATTACACTATTTTTAACCTCCAGTATAAAAATAAATAGAAGTGGAGATAGTGAATATCCCAATTCTAATATCAACATTGGGTGGTGGAGAGGGGACTGAATATTTGACAATTAACAATGATATAAGTTTTTGTAGATATTCTTTACAAGATCTAGAATTATTCCATTTGGTTTTAGTGCCTTAAATTTTTTTTTCTCAGTAACAGTTATGGTTTTTTCCAAATATTACAGCATTCTTTATTTTGACAATATGGTGAATTATGGTGAATGGTTTTCAATCCATGTTAAACTAAACTAGCATTCCTAAAATATACTCCACTTTGATCATGGTGTATTATCCTTTCTATACATCACTACATTCTTTTTTAAAATTAATATTTATTTATTTTTGGCTGCATTGGGTCTTCTTTACTGTGTGCAGGCTTTCCCTAGTTGCGGAGAGTGGGGGCTACTCTGTGTTGTGGTGCACAGGCTTCTCATTGTGGTGGCTTCTCTTGCTGTGGGGGCTCTAGGTGCATAGGCTTCAGAAGTTGCAGCATGTGGGCTCAGTAGTTGTGGCTTGCGGACTCTAGAGCGCAGACTCAGTAGTTGTGGCACGGGCTTAGTTGCTCTGCAGCACGTGGGATCTTCCCAGACCAGGGATCAAACCCATGTCCCCTGCATTGGCAGGTGGATTCTTAACCACTGCACCACCAGGGAAGTCCCTCACTACATTCCATTTGCTAAAAATGGTTACGACTTTGGATCTTTCTTTATGAGAAGAATTGACTTAAAATTGTTTTTTTTCGCGCAATATCATTTTAGATTTATACATCAATATAGTAGTTGCTGATAAAATGAATTGAGAAGCTTCCTACTCAATTTCTAAAAAATATATAAAATGTAATTTCTTCATTTAATATTTATAAAAATTCTTCTGTGATACCTTCTATACTTGAGGATTTCTTCATGTCAGGATTTTTTTTTACTAGTAGTATAAATTAGTACTATATAAAGGACTATTAAGTTTTTCTATTTTATCTCGTGCAATTTATATATTTCATCATTTTTCATTTTAAAGAAGTTGTCAAATTTAGCAGGAATAATATCCGTTTAGATTTTCTCCTTTTTTTCCAGATATTGGTCTTTTAGTCTTGTGTCCTATCTCTCCTTCTCTCTGACTCCCTTTCTCTCCCTGTGTCTCTATCTCTTGGTCACTCTTGCTAAAATTTAACAACTAAACTAATGTTTTCCAAGAACCAACTTTTGGCTTTGTCGAGTATCTTTATTATATATATGTTTTCTATTACTCTCTTTTTAACATATATTTTTATTTCTGAAAAAATAGTAGAAAAAGAAAGTAAAAACTTTCTTGGACCTTAAATTGTTCCTCTTTTTTTAGCTTTTAAGGTGGAAGTATAAATAATTAATTTTCAACTTTTACTATTTTTAATGTGTACATTTAAGCTAAAATTTTTCTTTAAATACTGTTGTAGTTGCATTTCACAGTCCCTGATAGGTCATATTGTTATTGATAATCACTTAAAAATTTAATAATTTCCATTGTGAGATACTGTCAGACTCATGAGATACTTTAAGTGTGTCATGGAACTATTCCAAATGGTTGCATATTTTTGTCTTCTTTCAGTATTAGAACCAAAATATAATCCACAGTTATCAGATAACATGAACTATATTGATTTTAACCTTTTGCTATTTTGCAAACATAGTTTATGTACCAGGATATAGTCTATTTTGATATCCTATATGCATTTTATAGTTAATGGATGCAGTGTTCTATATGTGCCACCACCAGATCAAACTCGTTCTTAATTTTTCTTGTTCAGTTCTCATATTTCCCTAATGATTTTTAGACTTTATTTTTTACTTTTGAGCAGACTTAGGTTCACAATAAAATTGATGGGAAGGTACAGAGATTTCTTATATACCCACTGCCTCCCGCACATGCATAGCCTCCCCCACCATCAACATCCCCCACCAAAGTTGTACATTTTTTACAACTGATGAACTTGCATTAATACATCATAATAACTCAGTCTCCATATTTCACATTAGGGTTAACTCTTGGTGTTGTACATTCTTTTGGGTTTGGACAAATGAATAATGACATATATCCATCATTATAGTATCATGCAAACTATTTTCACTGCCCTAAAAATCCTCTGTGCTCTGCTTATTTATCCTTTCCTCCCCTGCCACCCCTCCAAGCCCTGGTAACACTGATCTTTCTACTGTCTCCATAATTTTGTCTTTTCCAGAATACCATATAGTTGGAATCATAGAGTGTATAGCCTTCTTCCAATTAGTAATATGACAGCTAGTTCTGTGATTTGATTGAGGTTTGTTAAAATTCCAAACTATTATCATGGATTTGTCTATCTCTACTTTTTATTTTAGTCAACTTTTTCGTTATTATTGGCAGTATTGAATTAGCTGGCAGTAATTCAAGCCAAGTTATAAAGAACATATAAATTTATAATTGCTTAACTTTTTATCTTTATGAAGTATCTCTGTCTCCCATAATAACTCCTGTATACCTTTTTCAACTATTTTATTCTCAACCTATCTGTTGAAAACATTTCTTTGTGACATCTGAGGTTTCCCAACTTGTCATATAAATAATGTCCATTTGTATTTCAAATGTATTTCAAATGAAAGAACAAGAAAAAAACATGAAAAAACCCTAATGAAACAGAGATGAACAGTTTACCTGACAAAGTGTTCAAAGCAATAGCAATAAGAATGCTAACAGGACGTGGGAAAAGAATATATGAACACATTGATAATTTTATCAAAAAACTGGAAAATACAAAAAAGAACCCATCCAAGCTGAAGAATACAATAACTGAAATGAAAGATATACTAGAATGAATTAACACCAGATTAGGTGATACAGAAGAACACATAAGCAATCTGGAAGATACAATAATGGAAATCACCCTGTCAGAACAACAAAAAGAAAAATTAAAACTAAAAATAAGGATAGGTTAAGGGATTTCTGATACATCATCAAGCATACTAACATTTGCATTATAGGGGACCCCAGAAAAAGAAGAGAGAAGTTATAGAAAATGTATTTGATGTAATTATGGCTAAAAATTCCTGAACCTAAAGAAGGAAACAGCTTTCCAGGTACAGGAATCACAGAGAGTCCCAAACAAGATTTACCCAAAGAGAAATACAACAACACATACTAATTAAAATGACAAAAGTTAAAGATAAAAAGATAATTTTGAAGGCAGCAAGAAAAAAGCAAGAATCACATACAAGTGAACCCCCATATGGCTATCTGCTGATTTTTCTGCAGAAACTTTGCAGATGAGAAGTGAGTGACATGATATATTTAAAGTGCTGATAGGGAAAAATCTACAACCTAGCATACTCTACCCAGCAAAGTTATCATTTAGAACTGAAGCAGAGATAAAGATCTTCTCAGACAGGGTAAAAAAAAGAAGAAGAAAAGAAAAGAAAGTGTTCATCAATACTAAACTGACCTTACAAGAAGTGTTAAAGGGTCTCTTTTAAGTGAAAAAGAAAAGCCTAGAACAAAAAGTAAAAAATTATAGGAAAGGAAAAATCCCACATGTAGAGGAAATATATGGTAAACACTGCGGATCAACCACTTAAATAAGCGAATACAAAGGTTAAAAGACAGAAATTGTAAAATCAACTATAACTACAAATTATGACATCAAAAACAGAAAATCTGGGGGAGTGTACATCTTTTGGAATGTGTTTTAACTTAAATGACTATCACTTTAAAACAAGTAGATATAGTTATAGCACAATGTATATGAACTCCATGAAAATAACATGCCAAAAACCTACAATAGATACACAAAAACTAAAGAGAAAGGAACACAAACATAACACTGAAGAAAATCATCAAACCACAAAGAACAGACTAAAAAGAAAACAGTGAAAAATCTAAAAAACAACCAGAAAACAAGTAACAAAATCATAATAAGTATATACCTATAAATAATCACTTTAAATGTCAATGGACTAAATGCTCCAATCAAAGACATAGTGTAGCTGATTGGATAAAGAAAAGAAAAAAAAAACAAGACCTATCTTTCTGCTGCCTACAAGGGGCTCACTTCAGAACTAAAGATACGCACAGAAAGTGAGGAGTTGGTAAAAGATATTCAATTCAAATGGAAACAAAAAGAAAGTTGCAGGTAGCAATAGTCATATCAGAAAAAGTAGACTTTAAAACAAAGTCTATAAGAAAAGAGAATAAAGGGTATTGTATAATGATAAAGAGATCAATATAAGAAGAGGATATAACATTCATAAACATATATGGTCCTAATATTGGAACATCTAAATACATAAAGCAAATATTAACAGACATAAAGGGAGAAATTGACAATAATATAATACTAACAGGGAACTTTAACACCCTCTCTAACCCCACTTACATCAATAGACAGATCATCCAGGTAGAAATCAATAAGGAAACAGTGACTTTAAATGACACATTAAACCAGTTGAACTTTATAAACATCTACAAGACCTTCCTACCAAAAAGAGCAGAATACACACTCTTTTCAAGTGCACATGGAACATTCTCAAGGATAGATCACATGCTAGGCCACAAAAAAGTCTCCACAAGTTTAAGAGGATAGAAATTATATCAAGCACTTTTTTGACAACAATAGTATGAAACTAGAAATCTATTATAGGAGTAAAAATGGGAAAAGCACAAAAATGTGGACACTAAACAACATGCTGCTAAAAAACCAATGGGTCAAGGAAGAAATCAAAGAAAAATCTGAAAATACCTTGAGATAAATGAAAATAAATATACAACTTTCAAAAATCTATGGGACACTGCAAAAGCAGTTCTGAGGAAAGTTTATACTGATACAGGCCTACCTCAAGAAACAAAAAAAAAAATCTCAAGTAACCACCTAACCTACCACCTAAAGGCATTAGAAAAAGAAGAACATATAAAGCCCCAAGTCAGCAGAGGGAAGAAAACAATAAAGATCAGAGCCAAAATAAATAAAATAGAGGCCCCAAAACAATAGAAAAGATCAATGAAACCAAGGGAGGATTTTTCATAAAGACAAACAAAATTGATAAACTTTTACCCAGACTCATTAAGAAAAAAAGAGAGGAGACCCAAATAAACAAAACAAGAAATGAAAGAGGTGAAATTACAACCCATATAACAGAGACACAAAAAATTATAAGAGAATAATATGAACGTTTATATGCCAAGAAATTTTACAACATAGAAGAAATAGATGAATTTCTAGAAATAAGCAACCTTCAAAAACTAAACCAGGAAGAAATAGATAATCTGAACAGACCAAATTACTAGTAATTGAAATTGAATTAGTAATCAGAAAAGCTCCCAACAAACAAAAGTCCAGGCCTGGACAGTTTCACAGGGGAATTCCACCAAACATACTGGTAAGTGTTAATACCGATTCTTCTCAAACTATTCCAGAAAACTGAAGAGGAGAGAACACTTTCAAATTAATTCAATGAGGTCACCATTATTCTGATACCAAAACAATACAAGGACACTTTAACGTAAGTATTAGCAATATTTTTTTGGATCTGTTTCCTCAGGCACGGGAAACAAAAGCAAAGACAAAGAAATGGTACCTAATTAAACTTAAAAGGTTTTGCACAGCAAAGGGAATAACAAAAATGAAAAGACAACCTACTGAATGGGTTAAAATATTTGCAAATGGTATGTCTGCTAAGGAATTAATATCTAAAATATATAGAACTCACACAACTCAGTATCAAAACCATAAACAACCTAATTAAAAATGGGCAGAAAGCCTGAATAGACATTTTTCCCAAGAAGACAAACACATGGCCAACAGGCACATGAAAAGATGTTCAATATCACTAATCATCATCAGTAATATGTAAACCAAAACCAGCATGAGATGTCACCTCACACCTGTCAGAATGGCTATTGTCAAAAAGACAACAAATAATAAATGTTGACAAGGATATGCAAGAAAGGAAACCCGAGTACAATGTGAGAATGTAAATTGGTACAGCCACTATGGAAAACAGTACGGATGTTCCTCAGAAAACTAAAAATAGAACTACCACATGATCCAGCAATTCCACTCCTAGGTATATATCCAAACAAAGTGAAAATACTAAATCAAAAAAATCTGTGCACCCCAATGTTCATAGCAGCATTATTTACAATTGCCAAGATATGGAAGCCACCTAAGTGTCCATCAAAGGATGGATGGACAATGATGTGGCATACACACACACACACACACACACATATATATACACACACACACATATATATACACACACACACAATTAATATTATTCAGCCATAAAAAATAGTGAAAATTTGCCATTTGCAGCAACATGGATGTACCTTGAAGGTATTATGCTTAGTGAGGTAAGTCAGACAGTGAAAAACAAATACTGTATGTTTTCAATTATATGTGGAATCTAAAAAATAAAATGAATGAATACAACAAACAAAACAGTCTCACAAATACAGAGAACAAACTAGTGGTTACCAGTGGGGAGAGGGGTGGAGGTAGGTACAAGATAGGGGAATAGGGGAAGGGGATTAAGAGGTACAAACTACTAATATTCTCTAATACCTGTAAATGGAGTATAATCTATAAAAATATTGAATCATTGTTGTACATCTGAAACTAATGTAATATTGTAGATCAACTAAACTTCAATTTTTAAAAAAATCACACAAAAATGCATGAAATAACCTCACTGAAGAGGTAAGGGGAAAATACACTGACCAAAATAACTTTGGAAATGAGTGGAGACTATTAAATCTAAAGGCAAAAGGAACAGTACATAAGCACTGTATTATTGTTGATAAAGTTGTGTCACATGGATGCCCAGGTTAACAATTCTTAAACCACTATTTGTGTATAATGGAATCAAGCAATGAATTAATGGACAGTGGATGGTGAGAGCCAGGTTTATCACTGTTGGAGGAGAAGGTTATAGAGAAGCAAGGGCAGAAGGCTAGAATGATCCATGTGGTAATGTATTTGAGTTGGAGTCATGAGTATGAACTCCCGCTTAACTTCATACATAGATAATATATATACGTGAATTAGTATACACACATATATTTCCTTGTTCTGTCAGTTTAGATGTCCTAAAAGAAACAACAGCAGTAACAAGCACATCTACCACCCAGATCTTTGTTTCTAACACCAAGATTGTGACAAAAGATTGTAGGCTCTTTGGAGAATTGGATGATTCTGAAGCTTGGCAGGGAATATCCAAGATGAGCCTGGTGCATCACACAGTTCCAGAAAGTAAGGGAATGTTAAACACACACACACACACACACACACACACACACACAGAGTAGGGATGGGAGTTTGTCAAAGGCACACAGGAATCAACTAAACAGCTCCCAATGGCCAAAGCTGTAGCAATTTCAGCAACACAATAAATAAAATAGTATTGATTATATCCCAAAGTATAAAATAAATAACCTTGAGTTCATATGGAACTCAATGATGGAATAAAGATATTACTGGGAAGAATAGACAAATCCCCTGTACAGAAGAATTCTAAATAATTTACATAGATCCTCCTACCTAAACAAGATGGAACTGACTTTCCCTTCTTTATGTATTGGCTGTGCATAGTGACTTTCTTCCAAAGAATACAGAATGCAACAGTGGATAAAGAGTAACTTTACAATGGAGAAAACTGACAAATACTACCTTAGCCAGATAGGCTTAACATCATAATTGATAAATCATATTGGTAGCAAGTATCACTGATTTGTGGTGAAAGTGACGCGTTCTTCCCCTAAATCCATAAGCCCAGTCTAGAAATTAGAAAAAAATCAAATTGAGGGACATTCTGCAAAATACTTGATTAGTATTCTTCAAAACTGTTGTCATAAAAACAAAAGTCTAAGAAATTGTCACAACAGAGAAGCATAAAGAAGCATAGCGACAATATAATATAGCATGCTAGATGAGATCAGAAAAACTACATTAAGAAGAAACTTAGGAAGTCTGAGGAAAGATGGACTTAGACAATAATATATTGGTTTGCTGCCTGTAAGAAATGTACAAAGGTAATATAAGATGTTAACAGCAGGGTAACTGGGTGTGAAATATATGTGAATTCTCTGTTCTGTCTTTGTAACTTCTATAAATTTAAAACTACTCTTAAAAAGTTTATAAAAAATAAAACACTACTTTTTTCACTTAACATATGTTGGAGAATTCAATATATCACTTGATTTGAAAAGTCATATTTACAATACACTAAATTGTGATATTCTTTACTAACTCTGAATTTCATTTGCCTTTAAACTGCACCTACTCTGTTTCTAGCAAGGAGCCAAGTATGCAATTTATTTTACAAACTGGTGAGATTTTTTTTAAAAGAGTGAACGGAGTTGATATCTGCAGAGAGACTTAAATAAAATCCAACAAAAGATTTGAAAAATCTTAGGGAAAACAACTTTTAAAGGAGAGCACTTCCAGGCTGAGTAACATATACTTAAGCTTCTGAATTTTAATAGCATTGGTCTTTTCTTTACTCCCTCCTACAAACTGGTACTTTCAGAATTACATTTTATCTCCCTTTCCACCACATAAGCTTTTTGTTTAGTAATACAAAAAGCCAAACACTAGGAAAGGGGGTAAACATTATATATATACATTATATATATATATATATATATATATTTCTCATATATATGAAATAGCTATGAATTTATATATATAAATTCAGCCTGAAACATATGTTTTTGCAAGAACATATTTTAAGGCACCTCCATGTTTTAATACTGACTTGGCCTAATGAATAAGCACAGTAATTGGCCTCTTTTCATCCATCATAATTTTAGTTTTATTCTTTTAATTTTTAACATCCATAAGTTGAGACTAAAACTTAACAGACTTGTGACTGTGATTAATAGTATTTTCCTCTAGGTGTTAACAAACCTTCTGCCACTATTTTTTAAAGGACTTCAAAGGTAACACCTGTTCAATTTCTTATGCCAGAATTTATCTGTCCTTCTTTTGTTCTAATATAATTCTTCCAAATTTATTTTAACAAAATGCAAGATGACAGAGCTAACACATACAAATATTCTTAAAGTACTACATTAATTATGCTTAGCTATTTCATCCATCAATGTTGGGAAATGATATATAAAAAATATTTCTAAATGATTTTTTTGTGAAGCATAGCATATTAGCTGATGGCTGGTAGACATGTCTTATAGATATGACAATATTACATAGGAATATGCAGCACTATGTATTGATCATTGTAATATCTGGATCACTCAGGGCACTCCATGATTTTATAAAGTTTAAAGGTAGAACTAACAAGTATTTTCATATTTTATTATTATATTGAATGTGGCTTTTAAATGGACCAAATCGTTCTAGATTTATAAACAAAATACTTCTTCATCATAAGATAGGGAAGAAAAGTAAATATATACATCATAAAAGTATACCACATACTCAATTTCTTTTTAAGTTGGTTTCTTCACAGAACGTCTTCTTGAATAGTACTAAGTTAAGAAAAAAGTTGGAGAAATGCATTTTCTCACATATCACCAGGATCATGTAAGATAGAAAAATAGTATATATCTACTACTCTCAGAGAAAAGTAGCAAATATGCAGTCCATAAAAAAATATAGCATCTCTCTTTACATAAGCTCTAATCGTGAATAAGAGGAGAAGAGAAAAAATATTTCTCAACTGTTTGTGAAATCAACTTCACCTTGATATTAAAACTTGACAAGTTCATGATAATAAAAGTACAAACCAATCTTATTCAGGACCTTAGAAGCAAAAATCCTAAACAAATATCAGCCAATAAAACTCCATGATTTAAAGAGGTGTTTACATCAAGAACCAAGGAAGCAGAATTTTAGGAATCCCAGAATAGCTTGCTATTTGAAAATCTATCAGTGCAGTTCAGTATGTTAATATAATAATAATAATAAAATGATATAATTCTTCAAAATATTCAGGAAAATAATTTGATACAATTTAGTAACCATTCATAAGAAATTGTTGGAAACTAGGAGTAGAGGATAACTATACTTATAAAAGAGCCTTCAGAATATATCACATGTATCTTTGAATTTTAAAAATAATCTGCTTTATTCACATAGTATTCCATCACCTTACAAAGTTATTATTTTCTTTTTGTTGGGAACCATGTTATACAATTAATTTTGTATTTGTCTTTGGCACTCTACTGGGAAAATAACACACACTGATTTGATTACTATATATATATATATATATATATATATATATATATTTACTTAAGTATGTATATACTTAAAAATCAGCTACCTAAACTCAGGTATGTTTTCTAGGACCATTGCATTAAAATTTAATTGCATTAACATTAAGGCTGAATCTTAATTTCTGATTGATATTTAAGTGTCAGTGATGTGTTTTTTTGAATATTCACTTGCTTGTCACATATTTCCCCCTCAACCCTCACCCTTTCTTTATGATAAAGAGCAATCTGCCTATGAAAAATTAGATGAACTAAGAGAATGAATATTGAAAAGACATATCAGTGAGTATTTTTGTCTTGAACAATTAATTTGGTAATATTTGATCAGGATGGGCTAAGTTATACTGCAGTAAGAAAGAGCCCCCAAATCTCAATGGCTTAGAAAAAAATTGCGTGTTTGCTCCACATGTCCAATGTGGGTTAAAAAGGAATTCTGCTTACTCCAGTCACTATAGGAGGGATGCTGATAGAGCCTCCACCTTAGCACATGCATCTAGTGTGACTTTGGTCAAGATAAAGGGAATATGCTGAATTGCATACCAGCTTTAAAGTTTCCAACCAGAAGTGAAATAAATCACTTTTGCTCACCTTACATTGATCAAAGTAAGATATGCGATCACAAAGAGTTTCGAGCAGACAGGGAAGTGTAATCCCACCATATGCTTGAAAGTGGGAGAGCTAGAAACAGCCACAATGAACAGGGTCTGCATTTCCGCAACCAAGTATTCAGTGCACTTTCACATCTTCCCATGCTATACAAATCTCAAGTTGTAATGACTCCTCTGAATTAATGACATCAAAAAAGCAAAATAAATAAGCATTCTCCTGATGAACTAAAACAAATTAAGCATTCTCTTGATCACCTAAAATTAATTAATTAACTAAGTAGTAAGTAAGTAAACTGCCCCTGAATTCTCACAAAAGTCTTCCATCTTAAAAGGGAATAGACACAGTAGACGCTGATACGTAACAATTCTGAAACCTACTGGGAAAATGTTTAGAATTCCTCTACCCTAAGTACGGAGACTATTCCTTGACAATGATCCAAATTTCCTTCTTGGGAGGGATTCCCTATTTGAATTTTTCCTGAGGCTACTGTTTTATTCTCTGAAAGATTCTTTTATCTATTTTTTTTTTTACATTGAACATATGTAAGCCAGGTACTAGAGAATAAACTTTTATTCGGGAGTACGCAACTTTTTAAGTCTATTTCTGCTATTTTTTTAAAATAAGTTTTTAAAAATTAATTTATTTTATTTATTTTTGGCTGCTTTGGTTCTTCGTTGCTGCGTGCAAGCTTTCTCTAGTTGCAGTGAGCAGGTGCTACTCTTGTGGTGTGCGGGCTTCTCAGTGCAGTGGCTTCTCTTGTTGCAGAGCATGGGCTCTAGGCGGGAGGGCTTCAGTAGTTGTGGCACGTGGGCTCAGTAGTTGTGGCTCGTGGGCTCTAGAGTGCAGGCTCAGTAGTTGTGGCGCACGGGCTTATTTGCTCCATGGCATATGGGATCTTCCCAGACGAGGGCTCGAACACATGTCCCCTGCATTGGCAGGTGGATTCTTAACCACTGTGGCACCAGGGAAGCCCCCTATTTCTACTTATAAGATTGGGATCCCAGGGATCTTTGTATCAAAGAGTTAAAGGCTTTTCTACTTCAGGAATATATTTTGACAGGACAAGCTTCTTAAAAACCTACTGAGATTCTTATGCATCAGATTCCAGTCAGGTCATAGGACAAAAAAACTAAAAGTAGAACTACCATATGACCTAGCAATCCCACTACTGGGCATATACCCTGAGAAAACCATAATTCAAAAAGATGCATGTACCACAATGTTCATTGCAACACTATTTACAATAGCCAGGACATGGAATCAACCTAAATGTCCAACGACAGATGAATGGATAAAGAAGATATGGCACATATATACAATGGAATATTACTCAGCCATAAAAAGAAATGAAATTGAGTTATTTGTAATGAGGTGGATGGACCTACAGTCTGTCATACAGAATGAAGTAAGTCAGAAAGAGAAAAACAGATACCAGGTGCTAACACACATATATAGAATCTAAAAAAAAATGGTACTGATGAACCTAGTGGCAGGGCAGGAATAAAGACGCAGATGTAGAGAACAGACTTGAGGACACAGGGGGGTAAGGGGAAGCTGGGATGAAGTGAGAGGGTAGCACTGACATATATACACTACCAAATGTAAAATGGATGCCTAGTGGGAAGCAGCTGCATAGCACAGGGAGATCAGCTTGGTGCTTTGTGACCACCTAGAAAGGTGGGACAGGGAGGGTGGGACGGAGACACAAGAGGGAGGAGATATGGGGATATAGGTATACATAGAGCTGATTCGCTTTGTTGTACAGCAGAAACTAACACAACATTGTAAAGCAATTATATTACAATAAAGATATATTAAAAAAAAAAAACCCACAACAGTAATACATGACTGGAACCAGCTTAACCCGTTCAGTAGTTTTAATGTGTCTTTGACACTGAAAATATCTCAAAATTTTAACTTTCTCTGTTTAGGATTGAAAAGCAGTTGCCTTATCTAATCCTAAAATTTCTTCAAATTGCATATCTCTCCACTGCTCTGTATAACTGCTAGCAACTGTCCAGTTCTTTCTTGAATTTCTCTCTCATATGTAATACCTTGCTTCGTGTAGCAAATACCAACAAATTCTTGCTAATAATTTTATTTTCCAAACTTTTAATTAAGGAATTCAAGTTCATAATGTACAAGAACAGCCTTCCAAGTGATCTTAAGCTACAGTTTTACCAAATGTTTTGCCTATTGCAGAATATTGATCACTATTTATTCAGACTTAAATAACAGATGCTTCACTCACTGTGTAAGCCAATGCCACTACGTATTTCAGGGTTTGTTTCTGTTTTTCTTATCTGTTTTCTGTGGTTGTTATGAAAGCAGCTCACTCTCGGTACCAAATTCTAAATTAATTATATTAGCCAAAGTTATGTTGCACTAATTAACAACTCCAAATCATAGTGGCTTCACAAAATACAGTTTATTTTTCATTCCTGCTGCATTCAGAGGGTTGCCTGCTTATTATACCTACTCAATTCAACCTTGTACACAACTGATACAATTTCTAAGATGGTAAAAAAATTAAATGGCAAATCTCCCACTGGCTTTCAAAGTTCTGACATGGCCCTGGCACACATCCCTTTCAATTAAAACCCTCTGGCCAGGTACTTCCCTGGTGGTCCAGTGGTAAAGAATCTGCCTTACAATGAAGGGGATGCAGGTTTGATCCCTGGTCAGGGAACAAAGATGGCACATGCTGCGGGTTAACTAAGCCTGCACGCCACAACTACTGAGCTCGTGCACCTCAACTACAGAGCTCACGCGATCTGGAACCCGCACGCCACAACTGGAGAAGAGAAAAACCCGCACACCACAACTAGAGAGAAGCCTGCTCACCGCCATGAAGAGCCCGCATGCCACAATGAAAGATCCCGCATGCCTTAAGGAAGATCCTGCGTGCCAAGACTAAAGACCCGATGCAGCCAAAAATAAATAAATAAATAATAAAATAAATCTAAAAACAAACAAAAAAACCCTTTGGCCAACATCAGTCACATTTTTCTTTTTTTGCGGTAAGCAGGCCTCTCACTGTTGTGGCCTCTCTTGTTGCAGAGCACAGGCTCCGGATACGCAGGCTCAGCGGCCATGGCTCACGGGCCCAGTCACTCCGCAGCATGTGGGATCTTCCCGGACCGGGGCAGGAACCCATGTCCCCTGCATCGGCAGGCGGACTCTCAACCACTGTGCCACCAGGGAAGCCCCATCAGTCACATTTTTAACCTAAGTTAAAAAGGTTAAGAATGTATCACATGCATAGATTTGAAAAAACAGAAATTTTGGAGAATAGTACCCCAGCTAAAAAATTTTAATGCTCTCTATTGTCTTTCTCCAGTGATTTTTCACATTTATGTATACATATTTAAGTTCTTTTGACTTTTTGAGCTTTAAGAAAAAAAATGTTAGGAAGAGCATAGTAGCTGCTGGAAAATTTTCTCCCACCAATTTCAAAATGTGTTCAATCACAATAATCATGTGTAGGCACGTAATAAAATTATAGACCTCTAGTCCTCTGCAAAATAGATTCTGATTTGGCAGACCTGAGATGGACAACCGATACATTATCTTTATCAAATATACCTGGTGATATTCATGATCAGATAACTCTGAGAAATATTTCTCTGCCACATAATGTGCGTAAAAATACTTAGTCTTCTGAAAAAGATTCTGCAATTTTTACCTTGTGATTTAACTTATTGTTATTTTTTGAATGATTTTTTCAATTTTAGTTTTTATTATTAGACTTTATATTTTAAACAGTTTTAGGTTTACAGAAAAATTGAGCAGAAACTACAGTTCCCATATACCCCTTATGCCCTTTTATTAACATCTTGCATTAGTGAAGTAATTTGTTACAACTGATAAGCCAATATTGATAAATAATTAACTAAATCCATAGATTACAATAGGGTTCAGTTTTTCTGTTGTACCTTCTATGGATTTGACAAATATATAATGACATGTATACACTATTAGGTTATCATACAGAATTGTTTCGGTGCCCTAAAATTTCCCTGTTCTCCACCTACTCATCTCTCCCCTTCCCCTCTGGAAACCCCTGGAAACTACTGATCTTTATACTGTCTCCATAGTTCTGCCCTTTCTTGAATGTCATGTAGTTGGAATAATACAGTTTGTAGCCATTTAAGACTGGCTTTTTTCCACTTAACAGTGTGCATTTAAGGTTCCTCTATATCTTTTTGTGGCTTGGAAACTCATATCTTGTTTTATTGCTGAATAATATTCCATTACATGGTTGTACCATAATTTGTTTATTCATTCACCAATTGAAAGATATCTTGGTTGCTTCCAAGTTTTGGCAATTATGTACAAAGCGGCTATAAACATTCATTGCTGGTTTTTTGAAGCTAAGTTTTCAACTCATTTGGATAAATATGAAGGAGTGTGATTGCTGGACCATAAGAGTATGTTTAGCTTTGTTAAAAAACTGCCAAACTGTCTTCCAAAGTAGCTGTACCATTTGGAATTCCCACAAGCAATGAATGAGATTTCCTTTGTTTCACATCCTCATCAGCATTTGATGTTGTCAGTGTTTTGGATTTTGGACATTCTAATATGTATGTAGTGATGTCATTGTTTAAAGTTGCTATTCCCTAATGAAATAGGCTGTTGAGCATCTTTTCATGTGGTTATTTGCCGTCTGTACGTCTTCTTTGGTGAGGTGTCCGTTAAGGTCTTTGGCCCATATTTTTTTGGGTTGTTTGTTTTCTTATAATTTAGTTTTAAGAGTTCTTTGCAAAATTTGGATACCAATCTTTTATCAGATGTGTGTTTTTCAAGTATTTTCTCCCAGTGTGGATTGCTTTTTAGAATGATTTTCAGTTGTGTGTATCACAGGCAGAATAATGGACTCTCAAAGATGTTCATCCCTTATTCCCTGGAACCAGTAATATGTTACCTTATATGGCAGCCCTGCTGACACTTAACTTTAGTTTAGAGACACCCATTTTGGACTTCTGACTCCAGAACTCTAAGGTAATAAATAATAAAATTTTGTTGTACTAAACCACTTAGTTTATGGTAATTTGTCATGGCATAAATAAAAACCAATACAATATGGTATACTAGAATTGTAAGGTATAACAAGAAAATACTTTTGTCTTGTCAAAAAACTCAGTTCTGGGAGTTAAAAAAGAATAGTCTGTAAACAAGATAATCTGCTGAAAATTAATTTACATGCTTAATGAGTATTCATGAATCAAAGTAAACAGGTATAAATAATTTTAAATAAATGGTAGGGATCAAATACAATTTCATATGTTGTAAATGATATTGAAATAGTAGGTTATTGAAAAACTAACATGAAACTATGAAGTATACTGCTTCAGGATTTTTACTTTAGGGAGAAAGATTTGAAGGAATTTATTGTAAGTATCAGAGACCAGATCTTTTTCCTTATTTGCAAAACCTTACGTGAAATTTTGGCATTTTAAAAATAAGTGTGTGTTTTTAAACAGAATAGTTTAAATTTTTAATTAATTTGAACATTACTAGAACAAAGAGATAAATGAGAATCAACTGTTTAAGGAATTTGTCTCCTAGTTTGCATAAATTCACTTAAGAACTATTCTAATATAAATTTGGCACCAGATTAAGAATGTAAACTGTAGCATTTTATCCTTTGGGTAAATCAGAGATTTACCTTCGTTGTAAAGAAATATATTAAGAGCAGTTTTCTCCATATCTACAGAGCCTGGAACGTAGCGGGCATTCGAAAAATGTTTACTGAATCAGCGTGTTCTCATCTGGAGTGGTAGATCTTGGAACTGATCAGATATTAATCTAGTCCAGAATCTTTTCACTTACTAAACCATGTCTACTCACTTGTTAATTATAGAAAATATCTCATTTACACATTTTATATTCAATTGATTTGATGCACTCCACAATGTATGCCTTGCATTTCAAGCAAAAATAGTGGTGAATGTAATTTTCTTGAAATATTTTCAATAATAAATAACAAAATGTTAGTTCCCTTACAAAAAAATACATGAATATTGTTGAGTATATAGAAAACATAGATAAGTACAAATTGAATAATGTGACACATAATACCAATATACAATGTTGTGTCAAGTTAGCACCCCTCATCAAAAGCTAAATATTTTTTAAAAAAATAGATAAAAGGTTTACTAATTAGGTAATGAAACTGGGAGGACTGTGTCTTCTTCCTGTTTAATTTGTGTATAGAGAGTACTACTGCCATTGGATTTCTTTTTCTCAAATGCAATTGAGCCTAAATAAAACTGACTTATTCTCTATCATACGCATAGTGAGCTCCCTGAAGGCCACGCTATCACCCGTGACATTCAGGAAGGGAGAAGTTTTGCCTAATGACCTGCAATTCTGAGCTCCCACTTCTGCTTGAATTAGTTCAATTTATAGATGATGTCTCTAACCCACACAACCCATCCTTGTTTAGCACGATGAGGTCACAAATGTGTAAATTTGTCTTCTCGATAACCTCAAAAATCAATGACTTTCACAAACAAACCTCACATAAGTTCTTTGCATGTGTAGCACAATTTACTGTAGTAATTAACTAATACAAACAAATTTAAAATTGGACATGAAAATCTCTATAATTATATTTAATAAATTAGGTTTAATCAGTTAATAGATTAAATAGATTAGATCTCTATAATGTAAGTACTCCTCCCATAACTTCACAGTAAAGAAACTCATTTACTGATGCTAACAAACACTGATCTGCTTTCTGCAAATAAAGATTAGATTAGTTATTTCTAGATTTTCATGTAATGTAATGTAATGTCAAATATTTCGTATACATTTAATCATACAATATGTACTTTTCCACCTTGTTTATTTAATTCAGTATAAACTTTGTGACAGGCATCTGGTTTTGCAAGTATCAATAACTCATTCATGTTAATTGATGATTAGTAGTTTATTTTGTGGATATATCATGATTTGTTCATCTTTTCTCCACTTGATGGACAATGGGGTGCTTCCATTTTCAACTATTATGTGTAAGGTTTCTTTGAACATTTATGTACAATATTTATGTACATATTGTACATATATGTACATATAATTAAGGTAGGGTCATATATACTACTGGAGAAATGCCCTGGACACAAAAATAGATCTTTGCTTTTAAAATCTAAAAGAAATTACTAGTTCTTTTACTAAACAATTGAATTTAGTTTTCAAATTTTATTTAGGCTTTTCTCATTTGTGTTAATAAAATAAAATTGGTCTATAAATTTTTTAGATTTTTTTATTACACAATCTGTCTTTTTTGTTGTTGTTAACAGTTGTTTTGGCTACATAAAATGAATAGGCAAACATATCATTTTACCATAATCTGGAATAAGCGTAATTCTCAATTTAAATAAAATTGGTAGTACATGTCCCTTTAGAATTTGAAAGAACTTTGTTTAAAACCATAGTGCCTTGAAAATTTTTATTTGGAGAAAAGAACTGATAACATTTAAAAGTTTTGCTAAGTAAAACCCCTCTAATGCTTTATTCTCTTTGTGATCAGGTGGTTAGGATAGAGTTATTGAGGCTCTATTTCACAGCATTCTGGATCTCAACAAAAATTGGCAATAAACTATCAGGTTGATTTATTTTACTGTTTGACTGCTATAATTTATCATTTTAATTTTTTAATTGAATAAATCTAAAAGATATTTTCTTTTATAATAAGAATCATAAATATTTGGGTACAATTTTGGTGTCAAAATGCTTTCTTCTTTCCCATTCCAAAACATGCTAAAGTTTTTGATATATGACTTCTCTGTGGAAAAAAATAAATTCTTTGAGGGTTTTAAATGTGAATTTTTTAAATATCTTAAGGAAATTATATGTTTTTTCTCTTACTTTAATTCTATTTAATATCTTACTTTAATTCTATTTAATATCACAAGGGCAGTTAGGTTTAAATATAGATCGTGCATTTCCTCAGTTAAAAGGAAATATATATTTACTATTGTTCAATTAGAAAAAGCAATTAACACCCACCTAATTATGTTACACTGTTTATCTATTTTTAGATTTTTCAAAATAGAGCATGTCCATCAGGACTTCTACCTACCAAGGAACACAGAATTATTTTGAAAACTCTGTTAAGAATTGACTGAAATGTGACTTAACCTAAGGAATTCCATTCAACCATAAATAAACCAAAGAAAGGAAATGGATATTTGCTTCTTTTCAAGTCTGAAAATTAAGCTTTGGTCTACAATTAAATTAATGTCCTCTGAGAAAATCTTCTTTTAACTTCCTAAAAATTATTTCTGAGGAATACATTCAGTAGCACCAAAGTTCATTGTCCTTATAATGACAGAAAAAAGAATAGTTTTTATTGCCTTCATTAGATACAATTTTATCAAATATCCCTTATACCTGGATTTGAGAGAGAATGTAAATTATTTGTGCATATTTGTAATTCAGAACTACATCAAAATATTAAAAATATTCATCCTTTTACTCAATTGAATTTGAATACAATTCCAAGTCAGAACAATAGAAGCAGCATGATACCAGGAAGGGGAAAGGAAGTAACTGGCACTCTGTACAGCACAAGCTGGTCTTAGTAAGATGGAATAGGTGAGACAGTACAATTACAGTATGCTACTAAATATGTAATTCATTCATTCATCTCCTTTCATCCATTTCATAATTCAACATTTACATAATGAGTATGTACTATGTGGTGGTCATTGTAATCGCTATCATGTATGTAATGATAAGCCAGGAAAAAAGACAAAAAGACAGAGTGCTCTCATGGAAATTATATATTAGAAATGTCCAACACTTAACAAAAATTCTCCAAATAAATGTGAAATGTACAAGTGTTATGTGTGTTGTAAAAGAGAGCAATATTATGCTTTGAGAGCTTGTAGTACAGTGTATTTAATCTTGTTGGAAGAAAAGAGGAGTATTCCTGAGGAATTAAATTATTAATTCCTAACATTATATGTAATGTTTATTATATATCAGAAATTCTTCTAGTTCTTGGGATGAATTATCTTATGTTGCCCTTACAACAACTATATGAGCTATATACTTTTTTTATGTTTAATTTTTTAAATATACAATTTTAAATGCTGCCTTTGCCTTGAAGATAAATGGTTCATAAATGAATTATATATGGACTCAAAGGGAGGGAGGGAGGCTTAAACACACACAAACAAAAACATCTTGCCCTACCACAAATTTTTCTGACTTAAAGTAATTGAGCTATATACTTTTACTATCTTCCTTTTACTTGTGAAGACCTAAGGCTCAGACAGATTAAATAACTTGCTGAAAGTTACACAACTGGTGAATGATAGAGCCAGGAGTAAGATCCATGAAGTCTAGTGCCAGAGACTACAATTTTAACTCCTGTAATGTACTCCACTGAGAACCTAACTATTGATATAATGTCAAGAGGCAGAGTTTATTAGACAAGCCTCATCATGTAGATCAAGCAAAAGTCATCAAGGGAACAGTAAAGATAGTTCAGGAAAGAAGAATAATTATAATAATTTAACTCAAGTATGCAGCAACCTCATGATTTAGGAAAGGCAGTGTAAAAAGAAAAAGCATATAACTAGTCTTGAATCTACTTGATGAAAATAATCAGTAGTTTTCTTATATCAGTTTGCATACAAATCCACATAAAATCAATTCACAGAATGAAGATCAATCATATAATAGAAAGAGCCCTACTCTATGACAGAATACTCTGCGTCTGCTCCTAACCTTACCACTTAAAGCTGAATGACCTTAAGTGGGTCATTTGTCTTAAAACTTTAGTTTCTTTAACTGTGTAACAGAAATTGAACCACCTTTTTTCGAGTCATAGGTACACAGTCTTGCCCCACATCATTCCAAAATTGAATTTTTTAAGTTAACATGTGCACATATATTTGCTTCTATTTTGTGAATATCTATTGTTAAATCAATTCTAAATCTTAAAAAGTAATGTTTTAATTTATTTCTCCAAGAAATATTTATAAATCCCTATTAAAGACACTAGACAGATGCAATGAAAAAATAGAGAAGGGCACAATTTGGGAGCTTACTTTTTAGAGAACGTAACAAATTAGCAAAATTATATATAAATATTATTTAACTTAATAATTGAATATGAAACTTACAGAAGCAATTATCAAATGGATAACGCTGATGTGGGTAAAAATAAAACACCTCTTTCAAATATATCAATGGGTAGTGTGCCTTTATAGAGGAATACATAAATATTCTTAATAGAAATATAAATCATGGGATACTTTGCTAAAGTGCTTCAATTTCTGAAAGCCACACAGTGAAGAAAAACTGTGCATTTTTAAAAATTCCTATATTTTACACAATTTTTGCTGAATATTTATCATATTTATATGTAACTGTAGTACAGCTTCCACAGAAGCAAAGCTAGTTGATAATATAAATCCTATTTAAAAGTTTCCTTTTCCTTAAGCAAAACAACTCCAATATCTTTTATGCAAACTCATTTTTTTTCACTCATTGGATTTAAGAAACATATTTGCACTTCTAGTGCCTTCTATTTATTTTCTTCACTGCAAATATATCACCTCATTCTATTAAAAGAAATGCAAATCAAAACTACAATGAGGTACCACCTCACACCAGTCAGAATGGCCATTATCAAAAAATCTACAAACAATAAATGCTGGAGAGGGTGTGGAGAAAAGGGAACCCTCTTGCACTGTTGGTGGGAATGTAAATTGATAGAGCCACTATGGAGAACAGTATGGAGGTTCCTTAAAAAACTAAAAATAGAACTACCATATGACCCAGCAATCCCACTACTGGGCATATACCCTGAGAAAACCATAATTCAAAAAGAGTCATGTACCACAGTGTTCATTGCAGCTCTATTTACAATAGCCAGGACATGGAAGCAACTGAAGTGTCCATCAACAGATGAATGGATAAAGAAGATGTGGCACATATATACAATGGAATATTACTCAGCCATAAAAAGAAAAAAATTGAGTTATTTGTAGTGAGGTGGGTGGACCTAGAGTCTGTCATACAGAGTGAAGTAAGTTAGAGAAAAACAAATACCATATGCTAACACATATATATGGAATCTAAAAAAAAAAAAAAGTTCTAAAGAACCTAGGGGCAGGACAGGAATAAAGATGCAGATGTAAAGAATGGACTTGAGGACACAGGGTGGGAGAAGGGTAATCTGGGACGAAGTGAGAGAGTGGCATGGACTCATAATACTACCAAATGTAAAATAGACAGCTAGTGGGAAGCAGCCACATAGCACAGGGAGACAGCTCATTGCTTTGTGACCACCAAGAGGGAGGGTGGGAGGGAGATGCAAAAGGGAGGAGATATGGGGATATATGTATATGTATAGCTGATTCACTTTGTTATAAAGCAGAAACTAATACACAATTGTTAAGCAATTATACTCCAATAAAGATGTTAAAAAAAGATCAAAATTTGTTATCAATTGAACACAACACCCAAGACCTCAGTAATCTCTAATAAATGCAACACTTTCCAGCAATTATACAGTATTTCTAGTAACCCCTCATTACAAAAAGATGTTTTACAAATTCTCTTTACTTCTCAAATTTTCTTTTATTCATTTTTAGAAGTCCTCATCTTGTTTTTCACTGAAAAAGTCAACTATTCTTCAGGTATTGGCTTAAATCTTAACTCTTAAGAATCCACGCAGATTTTTCTCTTTTATAGTACACTAATGTTTTCCTTCATCCATGTATGACATTTTGTAAGTATCGTTTATTTGAGTTTTCAATTGTTCAATATACACTTTCCCTACCAATTGCTCATGATCTCAATGACCGTGTGTGTTTTGTCCACACTTATCTACCCAGGGTCTATCACAGTTCCTCATACAGAGTATAAAAGATGTCTTCCATAAATGAGTGAGCACTGGGTGTCATGATAGTGGTAAAAGTCCTACCCTTCATTTGTTACTTTCTTTTGCATAGGAAATACTTCAGAATTATTTATCACCTACCTAAGTTCCAATATTTATCCTTATTTGTGCCATTGCTTAGTTCTTCCAATTGCAAAAGATGCTGTGTTTAATAGAATAATTTGTTACAACTCTATTTCTTCCAACAGTCTCATGGTGCAAATACAAAAATACAATAGAGATTGAAAACCAATTTTTATCTTCCTAATCTACAGTTTTCCTGTCCTTATGAATTAATTTTAGTGCCCAAAATTTAGATAAATATGTCTACTGAGATTTTGCTTCTTTCAATTTTACTTTATCTAATTTTATGGGCTCAAGAGATTTCACTGTGCTTAATTAATTTCAATGGTCAAATTTCTAATCTTTCCAGTTTCCCTAAGTAGGTCTTTAAGGGAATAAATTTAATAAGCAACAGATAATATTTTCTTTGTTCCAATCTATCCTCCTTTGCCTACAAAAAAAGATGCAGTAAATGTTAGAAAAAAATAAAATGAGTCCTGACCCAGGATATTACTCATAATGTCTGATGAACTCACATGCAATTTAATAATTATTCTATTTTACTGTGTCTAAGCTTGGATTATCACCTCCACCCCCCAGGGGAAAAAAAAAAAAAAAGGTCTGTAACAAGGGAACTGGAGTCAGAGAACTAGAAACAGTGAGGTACACAAGGAAGAAAAGTTAATCCAAGAGTACTTTTTGAATTAGTTACCACTCTGATCCACAAAGGCTTCATCATTCTATAGACACTGCATAGAACACACTAGAATAGAAAGAATAGAATAGAAAGGAATAGAATAGAAAGGAATAGAATAGAATAGAATAATAGAATAGAATGAAGCCATCAGATAGAATACACTTGAGAAGTTTCTTCCTGAAACATGGAAGATGGGAATTTTATACCCATCATACCCTGACCCTTACTGGTTAAGTGTGGGTGAGGCTGTGCACCCACATTTTACCAAATGTAAAATAGATAGCTAGTGGGAAGCAGCCACATAGCACAGTGAGATCAGCTCGGTGTTTTGTGTCCACCTAAAGGGGTGGGATAGGGAAGGTTGGAGGGAGACGCAAGAGGGAGGAGATATGGGGATATGTGTATATGTATAGCTGTTTCACTTTGTTACACAGCAGAAACTAACACACCATTGTAAACCAATTATACTGCAATAAAGATGTTAAAAAAAAAAAGAGACAGTGAATAGAAAGAAAAGAGAAGAATTCCATGGACTCAACTCTCAGAACCTTCAATATTAAGATACTAGGGGAATGAAGTAGGACCAATCAGTAAGATATATAGAGTGGCCAGCGAAAGCCAAGAGAAAGTGATAACTGGAAGCTAAGTGGTGACAGTTTTCTGAACAAGAAGTAGTGAACAACATTCTTTATTGCTTTAGAAAGCAACTAATCACACCACCAAAGTAAAGTTGATGAATTTGTTTCAGGGCCTTGTTTTAAAGCCGTAGAAATTTCAGATTTTTAGGTTTTCCAAGCCACTATGTTATTCTTCAGGATGTTTCTAATAAGGGGGAAGGGCATCATAATGTCTTTATAATAATTTTAAGATGTAGAAATGTTATTCTCTGGTTTAATATATCATTATATGTCCATGGAGATTTTAAAGTAAAATTAACATATCCATATGGAAAGTTATCAAAAAATCATTGCAATCATTGTGAAAAGGATACTGGACAAAATACACAATACAATATTAAACTGGAAGCACAAGTATATTACAAAATATTGTGGGTTTTTTAAACTAAAGTTTATGGTGAACCAAAATTACTATTTTACTATTATCAATATTACTACCTGTTTCTTACTTGGATTCAGTAGCTTATATAAGGATTAGTGTATTATTTTAAGACAATACCCTTAAAATGTGGTTTTGCCTCTTAGTACATGTTTTATATTGGAACATCTACTTTAGAGGACAATCTTTTAGTATAAATTAAAATAAATGTATGGATTCCATCATTTGGAATATACCCTGGGTAGGTACAATTATAAAATAGAGAAGTGTATATACTGACATTCACTTAACACCATTCACATTATCAAGAAAGTGGAAACACCCTAAATGTCTAGAGACTAGAGATTAACAATGAAAATGATGGTTATATCCATACTTTGGAGTAGTATGTAAAAAGAATAAGCTACCTAGATAAATTAGTAGATTACTAAGATACAAATTAGTGGGTAAAATGTCCATTATGTTACAATTTACGTTAAATATTTTTTCTTCAGGTTCATATAACCCTGTGTGTATTTTGGTAAAGATATGCAGATTATTGATAGATTATTGGCCTTTGAAAAGAAGACTGGGATGTTAATAGTCCATTTTGAGTGAGGTTTTGAATGATTTTGATTGAGCATATGTTCATGCATTGCTAATATGGTCAAACACTTAAAAAAATAATGTGCACTATCATATTCTGTATTTTAAGGAATGAGCAAAACTGTATAATTTCCTATATAAATACATTGATAAGTTTAGCCACAAAACTGAGCAACTTACTTATGATTTTGTCTTTATAAACATGTAACATACGAGTTTATTTCTCTACCAGATGATCCTTTAATCAGACCTCACTTCATTGCTATTATTATTTAAAGATTCTGTTGATTGTTTATTGTAAATATAATTATAGATATAGTAGATTCATTAATCTATTAAACTCAGTTACTGTCAAAAAAATTGATATAAATTAACAATAGACATTCAGGCAAATTAAAAGGGTAAAAGCTAAATTAAAAATGGTTTCTTTGGCATGATTAAAATTTATTCATGTATTTTAGACATAGATTAGCCCTCCCTTTCAATAAAATAAATATTTGGCATTTGGACCACAGGGAGGTTCTGATTTTGTTTCATTAAGCTTCATATGTTTATCCTAAAAATCTCAAGTGCTTCTGAAGGGAACGCCTGGAGCTTGAGTGGGATCATCAACTCAGTCAACCAGATCATCACAGCTGACACCCAGCTAGTCCTGGCTGTGTCAGACACTCCTTCTAGGAGGTTTATACGTACTAACTCATTTGACCCTCATAAGAACCATGTGAAGCAGTTGTCAACGAGAATATTGAAGAATAAAAATGTGCCCAATGTCACATAGCTAATAAGTGGTAGATCCAGGATATGAAGCAAGCTAATCTGGTTCTCAAATCCAGTTAACAATGACTCACACACAAAAGTAGATTTCTACATCAGCTGTGAACAAAGTCACTTATTTTTCAGGAACAACTAAAATATTCCCTAGAAAATTTTGAATTTTTGCTCAAGCATTTGCCTAATTAAGCAATTTGATAGCAGCTAAAACCTAATAAAAACTTCAACTCAGATGTATGGACAATCACAGGAGCCACTGATATTTTAAAAACACATTTGTAACATTGAAAGACACGATTTCTTTCCTTTACTTGTTATTTATCATTACATATTTTGCACATTGGAACATGGTCCCGTGGAGATTGACTCTTTTAGAACAGTGGTTCCCAAACTTTATGGCACCAGGGATGGGTTTCATGGAAGACAATTTTTCCATAGACCTCGGGGTGGGGGGCCGTGTGGAGTGGGGGATGGTTCAGGTGGTAATGAGAGAGATGGGGAGCAATGGGGAGTGGTAGATGAAGCTTCGCTCCCTCGCTGCTCACCTCCTGCTGTGCAGCCCAGTTCCTAACAGGCTGCAGACCAGTAGTGGTCCACTGTCCAGGGGTTGGGGACCCCTGTTTTAGAAGATAAATTTAGCTCAGATGAATTAAAAAATTAGTTCAGTAATGAACATCCCATTAATATATTAAAAATATCAAATGGACCATAGATTCATAAAGGGTTAATCAGAAAGGACTTGAATTAGTGATTTTGTCTTTTCAAGATATATGCCCGGGAGTGAGATTGTTGGATCATATATTAGCTCTATTTTTAGTTTTTTAAGGAACCTCTATACTGCTTCCATAGTGGCTGCACCAGTTTACTTTCTCACCAACAGTGTAGGAGGGTTCTCTTTTTTCCACACCCTCTCCAGCACTTATTATTTGTAGACTTTTTGATGATAGACATTCTGACTTGTGTGAAGTGATACTTCATTGTGATTTTGATTTGCATTTCTCTAATAATTAGCGATGTTGAGTATCTTTTCATGTTCCTGCTGGCCATCTGTATGTCTTCTTTGGAGAAATGTCTATTTAGCTCTTCTGTCCATATTTTGATTGGTTTTTTTTTTTTTTTTGATATTGAGTTGTATGAACTGTTTGTATATTTTGTTGGCTTTTACTTTTGTTTATGGCTTCCCTTGTTGTGCAAAAGCTTTTAAATTTGATTAGATCCCATTTGTTTATTTTTGCTTTTATTTATTTATTTATTTTTGCCTTGAGGGACTAACCTAAGAAAACATTGTTATGATTTATGTCAGAGAATGTTTTGCCTACGTTCTCTTCTAGAAGTTTTATGGTGTCATTTAGACTTTATTTTTGTGTATAGTGTGAGGGAATGTTCTAACTTCATTTACATGAGGCTGTCCAGTTTTCCCAACACCACTTGCTGAAGAGACTGCCTTTTCTTCATTGTATATTCTTTCCTACTTTGTCAAAGATTAAATGACCTTAGGTGTGCAGATTTATTTTGGGGGTCTCTATTCTGTTCCATTTATCTGTGTCTGTTTTGTAACAATACCTAGCTGTTTTGATTACTGTAGCTTTGTAGTATTTTCTGAAGTCTGGGAGGATTATGCCTCCAGCTTTATTTTTCCTTAGGATTGCTTTGGCAATACTGGGTCATTTGTGGTTCCATATAAATTTTAGGATTATTTGTTCTAGTTCTGTGAAAAATTTCATGGGTAATTTGATAGGGATTGCATTAAAACTCTAGATTGCTTTGGGTAGTATGGCCATTTTAACAATATTAATTCTTCCAATCTAAGAGCAGGGGATATCTTTCCATTTCTTTGAATCATCTTCAGTTTCCTTTATTAATGTTTTATAGTTTTCAGTGTATAGGTCTTTCACACCTTGGCTAGGTTTATTCCTTGGTATTTTATTTTTTATGTGATTTTAAACGGGATTTTTAAAATATTTTCTCTTTCTGATATTTCATTGTTAGTGTAAAGAAATGCAACAGATTTCTTTATATTAATCTTGTATCCTGCTACCTTGTTGAATTCATTTATTAGCTAGAGAGTTTTTGTGTGGAGTCTAATTTGAAAAGACACATGTATCCTTATGTTCATAGCAGCACTATTTACAATAGCAAAGATATGGAAGCAACCAAAGTGTCCATTAACAGATGAATGGGTAAAGATGTGGTATGTATATACAATAGAATATTATTTGGCCATAATAAAAGAATGAAATATTGCCATTTGCAGCAACATGGATAGACCTAGAGATTATCATACTGAGTGAAGTAAGCCAGACAAAAAAGGACAAACATTATATTATATCACTTATATGTGGAATCTAAAAAATAATAGAAATGAACTTATTTACAAAACAGAAACAGACTCACAGGCATAGAAAACAAACTTATGGGTACCAACGGGGAAACAGGGGATAAATTAAGAGTATGAGAATAATGGATACACACCACTATATATAAAATAGATAAACAACCAGGATTTACTGTATAGCACAGGGAACTATAGTCAATATCTTGTAATAATCTATAATGGAAAAGAAACTGAAAAAGAATATATATATATATATAAACTGAATCACTTTTCTGTGCACCTGAAACTAACACAATATTGTAAATCAACAATACTTCAATTAAAAAAATAACAAAAAAGAAAGGACTTGAGCCTGATTTCCTTAGGTGACTTAGAGATTCTGCCTATGTGAGAAGTAGAGAAGCAGAAGTTGCAAATGCCCTTTAAATTTACACAAGCTAACAAGATTGCTACATTTGAAAATAGTAACACAGAACAAAACTGATTCTTCTGAAACACCTTCACAATTAGGGCAGGATAATACTCCAACACTTTTCAAAACAGTTCAAAAGGAATGTATTGTTACATTAATTTTTTCCTCAAAATAAGTTTAAAATTAGTCCATGTATATGTGTTAGCATACGGTATTTGTTTTTCTCTTTCTGACTTACTTCACTCTGTAAAGATTATTGAAATTTTCCTTTACAATGTGATAGGAATAAGCAGCAGTAGAATAGACAGCTAACTTAAATTTTGCCAAGCCAGTCTCTCTTAGTGTTTAAATTTAACTCCACTGACAACTTCAATGAAGAGTTTAAAATATAATTATGGGTTCAGTGACTGTTTTTCAAATCAATTAATTTGAGAACTATATTCATCAAATAACTTTTCTGATAGTTTGCACTTCTTTTGATAAAAGCCAGAATTCCCTTGATATGGGGTAAGGCAGGGCCATTACACACACCATGTCCTTTTGCAAAATTATCTTGGCAGTTAGTGATCATTTACTCTTCTATATGATTTAGTAATGTCAGCTTGTCTAGTTCCAGGAAAAATGCTATTGAGAGGCTAACTGGAATTCCATTTAATTTATAGCTAATTTTTTAGAACTGGTAACTTTATAGTACTGAAACTTACTATATATAAAATCTTATTTTCTCACCTTTTATTTATGACTTTTTTAATGGTCCTCAGTAATGTTTGATCATTTTCTTTTTACAGGGTTTGTATTATATTTATATTATATTTATCTCTTTATTCCTTGTGCTTTATTGTTTAAAAGTATATAATTTTCATATACTATATTTCAGTTTCTAATTTTTAATTGTATGAATTTTAAATAGTAATACTTCATCTAGAAACTTTGCTGAAATGATCATTTCTATTCTTTTTTTAGTGGATTTTTATAGGGATAATATAAGCCATACTCATAGGCAGTGAGTTCTGCCTTCTTATGAGAAGAGTCCCATTGTATGCTTTGATTTCAAACACCGAGCATGGCTCCAAAAACCCATCTCATATGGAAGAATTATGTTTGCCATTGTTCTGCAGAATTCAAACTTCCTGCCACATCTGTCTGCTTCCAAACTTGGGATACAGAAGGCTAGAGAGGAGCACCACTCACGGCTTTGTGTTTCTTTTCAATTTAGTGCCAATGGATTCTCTTGTGTTTGAACGGGATATGATTTCCCTAATATTCTTTATTTATACATCTTAAATTTGTTTCCATGAGTTTTATGAAGATAAAGATTTAATGCATGAGTTCACAAAACTAAAATGAGTAAAAATTCCCATGAAACGTATTATCACTTAAATATTATTCAATAATAATCAAATCTTCCCAAGGTTCTAAAATCTGTAGTATAAGAGGCTAAATTTAGCATCCTAATACAGCGGAAAGAACTCTGGTTCAAATCTCACTTTTATCACTAATTAGATATATTACCTTACAAATTACAGTCTCTGTCCTTTGTTAAGATTAATACCTTTCGGGCCTTCAGTTTCCTATCTGTGAAATAAGAGTAAAAAGGTTCTTCTAATCATTATATATTTTATTTAAATGCTCTAAAAATATAATCTCTTAACATTTATTCCTTTTTTAATGGTGCATCAATTGAATATCTGGAAAAACAAGTTGACTTGAAGGACAGGAAAAGCTTGATTTAAGTGATATTGTTGGAAAAGTGCCCCCTCCACTCTGACCAACACTGAGGTTTACACTGACAGTCTAGGTCATCAAGTGTGGTTATCTTACAAAGCTATCTGAAAGGAAGAACTGAGGCGTTGTTTACTGCTGTCTTTATCAATATAAGAGAGTAAGTCCATGAGAGATAGATAACAGGAGTATATTTTTATATTGTTATTATTAGAAATATTTACTAATTATAAAACAAGATCCAGGAATTATTCAAGGGTGATTCCTATCAATCTAAAATAAACAAGTACAAGATGATCAGCCTTTGAAAATTAATGTTAATAAATGAGAGACCTGAAAGATGTATGCACAACGACAATTATATAGCACTCTGTATTGATTCATGTTAAATAGATACGTAGACTCTAGATTCCACGAGAACTTGGTTATTTAAAAAAATGGACTGCTTTCTAAAAGACTTTAGAAATGAATTCATCACATTCTGAAATGGTTTTAGAAATATAGAAATATAAATAAAATATCAAATAATCAGTTAAAATATCAACAATTTACTGAACCAATATGTTTGGGAAATTGCAAGAAAAATAAAAAAGCAAGAAATATATCTGTTACCTAAGTACAAGAGGATGAAAGGCATAGTTATTTTATTTTTTTCTTTTTGTAATTTACACTCCAACATTAAACTGAAAAGCAGCATTACAGACACCTGCTTCAGTATAGTCATTGTTTCCATGGTGCCACTTTCCATCACCTATTTTTAATAGTTTACACAACAAGATCAAGGGTATCCCAGCTGTTGCTGCCACTGTTGCTAAGCAACCTTTAAATCCGAGTTCAAGAAGACAAAGGATCATGCTTCAAAAATTTCTCAAGTGTCTGTTTTATGCACCCCCGCCCCTACTTTCCTCATTTTGCACCATTTCAATGTTTATATTCAGATGATTGGGGTCTTTTCTTTAATTCAATATTCTATATATGAATCCACTATTCCAAATGCTACTGGAATAAACTAAATGTTTTTGTTCATTTTCAAAATTTAATATATATGTTCAACTACAGGCTACCTCTAACACAAAATAAGCAGATTTAAAGTATTAACTTTGTTTTAATCAGAATGGGAAGTTGTTTTAGGTCTGTAATCTATTGCCAGACTATAGCATTGCTGTGCCTGAGAGTCTTGTGAAATGACACACGTATCAATGGCTAGAGATTTGCTGCCTGCAGAGAATTACAATACCCTCTTGTGCATTCTGAAATCTAAATATCATCACCTGCAAAAGACAGAGAGGTCAAAATTCTATAAGAAACAGAAGAAAAACAGAAGTGAAGGAGTTAGGGAACTTTGAACTTGGAATTTCTGGCTGATGCAAATTGCTATTAATTAAAAAGACATAATATTTTTCAAACATTTCTGTAAACAATAAGGTTTTCTTTTTCTCCAAAAGTAATTACTCAGAAACCAATGGCACATCTCTTTATTTAACAGATTAGTAAACGTAACTCAGCAGTGTGGAAAGTAAATAATAAAGGGAGAAAACGTCTTAGTTTTGCATGTAAAATTTATCGTAAGATAGGGATTTTAAGAACTCTTAAGTCATAATCAAATATTCCTGAATAATCCATATGACAAAAAAGGAATATCATAAAATGATTTAAAACTAGAGATTTGATGAACCTGCACGCGTGTGTGTAACTATGCCCGGCTCCCAAATTAGTCGATGCAGCTGGCATTTAACCCATTGCTGAGATTGAGGGTTCCGGTCCACACAGTGCTTGCCCATGCAGTGAAATGGTCCATACTGATTCAAATACTCAGATCTTCAGATTTTCTTTTTACCCTCTTCTAACAAAACAGAAGGCTATAGTATTTTCTTTCTAAATGTTTTCATATTCTTTGCTCTATTTGGCTATTATTTTCTGGCTCTCTCCTAAATTCTGCTAAATACCTAGAAATCTGTTTGTGTTGTAACGGTGGTGTTGGTTTAAAAATTGTTAAAGCTCACTGAATTTATTTAAATTTTCCACTGTTCGTTTGTCCTTCTGGTTTCTTTAGCACTTCTCACTCTTACTGTTATCTTTAAAAATTTGTAAATTTTCTCCTGAAAATATATGTAACTGTTAAAAGTGTCAGTTCACTATTATTGATCATATTTCCTACTCAAAGCTATGTATGTAATGATAATGGATTTGGGTTGGATATACGTGAAAGTAACCAAGAGGTCCTGAGTGACAAAAGAACTTCCCCAGTGGGTGCATCTATATACATCTTAGAGAGTCTAGAGTCCAAACTCCTTGAGTAAATTCTGAAGTGTTGCAAATTAACCTGCGATATTCAGCTGAATTTTAGTCTGTGTTTTGATACAGCTGTTTAACTACCCTTGCTAAAAAATTGTTATAAGGTTTAATAAAGTTCTCTGGTATTATCTCACTAAGCTACTTCTTTTTTTTTTTTTTTTCACTAAGCTACTTCTTGACACACCCCTCTACCTCCTTTTTTGTCTTTGCTACAACAATTACCTACATTTCTTCACTGCTTTATTCATCTTGCTTCTTCCACGTTTTTCTCTTAGCTTGAAAACATGCTATATTAGTTTGCTAAGGCTGAAAAAAAAAAGTACCCCAGACTGGGTGACTTAAACAGCAGAAATTTATTTCCTCTCAGTCTAGAGGCTGAAAGTTCAAGATAGAGGTATCAGCAGGGTTGATTTCTCCTGAGGGCCTCTTCCCTTGGCTTGTACATGGCCATCTTCTTCCTATGTTTCACATGATCTTCCCTCTATTCATGTATTATATCCTAATCTCTTCTTCTTAAAAGGTTACCAGTCATATTGCTTTAGGGCCCTCTCTAATGACCTCCTTTAACTTTAATTATCACTTTAAAAACTCTATCTCCAAATACAGTCACATACTGAGTCACATATTGGGGGTTAATGATTCATCATATAAATTTTGGAGGGACACGATTCAGTCTATAACACATGCCTGTTCATCATCCTAATAAAAATTTTCCATGGAACTTCCCTCTACCCCTCCTCCAGCAAAATGATTTCACCACTCTTTTTCCTGAGCTTGTTAAAAGAGTACTCTGAATTCAATCTTTGTACATCTGCATCTTCTATTTAACTCTTAACTCACTGGCTTTTACCTTTTATGCTGAGAAAATTCATTCTAAACATTATCTAATTATGTCTTCATTTTTACAAATAATTCTGGTGACTATTTTTCTTATAACTGTATACAATAGTATCTATTTTCTGTAGAGTTTCCCTTCATGCCTCAAATATTGTGTCACTTTTAAATGTCTTTCTCTTACAGTTTTATTGAGATATAACTGGCATACAACACTGTATAAGTTTAAGGTGTACAGCATAATGATTTGAGTTACATACATCTCAAAATGATTACCACAATAAATTTAGTGAATATCCATCATCTCCTAAAGAAACAACATTAAATAAATAGAAAAAAAAAGGTTTTTTATGATGAAAACTCTTAGGATTTACTCTCTTAATAACTTTCATATATAATGCATAGCAATGTTAATAATATTTATCATGTTGTACATTACACCCCTAGTACTTATTTATTTTACAGCTGGAAGTGTGTACTTTTTAACTACCTTCATCCAGTTCCCCCTCCTCCTAACCCTCTCCAGAAATCTGATTTCTTTTCTCATGTATTTATTTGTTTGTTTTTGAAGTATAACTGGCTTACAACACTATGTTAGTTCCTGGTACACAACACAGTGATCAATATTGCTATACATTTCAAAATGATTACCAAGATAAGTCCAGTTGTCATCTGTCACCATACAAAGACATTATATAATTATTGGCTGTATTCCCCACACTGTATATTTCATACCCGTGACTCATTTATTTTGTAACTGAAAGTTTGTACCTCTCATTTCCCTCACCTATTTTCTCTTCTTGCCACCTCCTTCCCCTCTAGCAACCATGTTTGTTCTCTGTATCTATGACTCAGTTTCTTTTTAGTTGTTTGTCCATTTGATTTTTAGATTTAAAAAAATATATACACTCCTATGTCCATTGCAACATTATTTACTACAGCCAAGATATGGAAGCAACTTAAATGCCCATCAATAGATGAATGGATAAAGAAGATGTGATATATATATATATATATATATCCATATATATATATATATCTCCATATATATATACATATATAGTCTCTTCAATGACTGAATATTATTATTATTCAGCCATTGAAGAGAATGAAGTCTTGTCATTTGTGATAACATTCATGTGCCTAGAGGGTATCATGCTAAGTAGACAAATACTGTATGATTTCACTTAAATATCTTTTTTTTTTCCTATGAAATTCAAACTATCATATATGTGATTGGTAGTATCTATCACATGTCCTGTTCAGGAACTCAAAATTTAATTGAAGTATCTATATACCAGAATTTCTATTATATTCTAAATTAAAGGTTGTTTATTTGTTTGTTAGTTTTGGGGTTGTTGTTTTTGTTCTTGTGTGCTTTGTATTTGTTTCCTTTTCTTATTTTTAATAAAGATTTCAGGATTTCCACATCAATCTATTCTTCCATGTCTAGAGAGAAAGACAAATTTTCTGGGCACATCAATGCAAATCAAGGTGTAAGTGTGGGCTGACATAGTACACAAATATCTATTAAATACCTTGTATATACTTCCAGGAAATTTTGCAAATGCTGGATATTGAGCAGTGACCAAAGCAGACAAGGTCCCTGTTTTCACAGAATATACAATCTACTGTAGAGAGAAAGAGACAAACCCTTGATAAATACAAATAAATACTATAACGGGGGAGATAATGGCTATTAAGACAAAAGAAAAATAGCATCAGCAGGACATGGACTGATGTAGCAGGCCTTGTATAAAATGGCCTTAGAGAGGAGAACTAAATACAGAGAAGGAATGAGTAATGCAAATATTTGGGGAAGAATATTCCAGAAGTACAAGTAGTATGTGCTAATCTTGGAATATAAAGAAATAGTAACAAAGGGTCAAAATGGTTGAAGCACAATGAAGAGTGAAATAGGAGATGAACTCTAGAATATTAGATCTGAGCAGTTAAGATCATATAGGGACTCTGTGCCTTGGTAATGACTTTGGCTTTGATTTAAGTGTGATGTGAATGTTTTGAGCACAGGACTGATGCAATATACATATTTTTAAATGATTACTCTAACACTTCTTCTGACCATAATGGAATTGCTTGCACCAGACCAATATTCTAAGCAAGAACTATAAGAAAAGCAGGATAAAATGGAAAAAAATGGAGACATAAAAGAACTGATGAGTTTCACAGAACTTGAGGAATCAAGATTCCAGAGATAAAGGAATCATAGAGAGGTGAGCTGACATTTTACATCTGCTTCTTCGCTAAGTAAATTTACTGATTCTTCAGTAGATCTGCTGCAAAAGGCCAATTCTAAGAGTCACAGAGCCAGAGTAATTTTTGGACAGTTCAGATGACTAAATAGGAAAAATTGGAGGTAAGAGCTTCCCATAAAGATAGGACATAGAAATAAGTTAAGTTAAATAAGAGGAGTCAAAGAGAAGTAAGCTTAAGCCCTGCACTCTGCAGATTTTCCACTTGAGCTCAAAAAGTCTGAAGGTAAAAGACATTACAAATACTAATCTAGCAAAATCTATATTAATAGCAAACACAGTAACTTTAAGTGAAGAAGTAGTACAGAAGGACACTTCGTAATAGTAATAGTTAATTCAACAGGAATATTAAACAATTCTCAATGTATATGCACCTGAGAACATAGTGTCACAATAGTTAAATAGATAAATCTATTATCATATTTGTAAACTTTGTTACATACCTCTCAATGAGTATCTTAGGCTGTTTGGGATACTATCAAAAATATCATAGATTGGGTGGCTTATAAACAACATAAATTTATTTCTCACAGTTCTGCACATTGAGAAGTCTAAGATCAAGTCACTGGCAGATTCAGTGTCTGGTGAGGACCTGCTACCTGGTTCACAGAGATCTATCTTCTCACTGTGTCCTCACATGGCAGAATGGATGTGGGAGCTCCCTGAGGTCACTTTTATAAAGGCACGAATCCCATTAATAAGGGCTCCATCCTCATGACCTAATCACCTCCTGAACACTCCACTTCCAAATACCATCACTTTGAGTATTAGGTTGCAACATACGAATTTGGGTGGGGACACATATATTCAGTCTATAACAATGGATGAAAAATACACTGACAAAATTCAAAAACATCAAATTTTACTTAAAGAAAGCTTTTTAAAAACTATAGACCAGGGCTTCCCTGGTGGCACAGTGGTTGAGAGTCCACCTGCCGATGCAGGAGACACGGGTTCGTGCCCCGGTCTGGGAGGATCCCACATGCTGCAGAGCGGCTGGGCCCGTGAGCCATGGCCGCTGAGCCTGCGCGTCCGGAGCCTGTGCTCCGCAGCGGGAGAGGCCACAGCAGTGAGAGGCCTGTGTACCGCAAAAAACAAAAACAAAAACAAAACTATAGACCATAGCAATACTGATCAAGAAAAACAAATTTTTAAAAAATCAAATAACTGACATGAAAAAGAGCATATCATTACATATTCAAATGACATAAAAAGTTGATAAGGAGGTATGAACATATGTATGTTAAATTGTAAAATTTACATGAGATGAGGAGATTCCTAGAAAAACATGATTCTATATGGTTAACAAAAAGACACAATCTGAAGAGGCATTATTTATCAAAGAAATTGAATCTTTTAAATGTCCCAGAATGTAATCCACAAAACCACTTAGTTTTATTGGAGAATGCTTCCATATTTAAAGGTGGAAGTAACAGCAATCTTAAATAAACTTCTGAGATTAGGAAAGAAGAAAGCACTTCCCAAGTCATCGTTTGAAACTGGATACATTTGTTGCTCAAATATCATTAAAAATGCTAAAAAGAGGAACTCAAAGGCAAATATCCCTATAAATGCAAGAATCTTAAACAAATATTAGCAAATCGAATCCAGTTACCTATAAAAAGAAAATATCATTTGCTTGTATTCCAAGAACAAGAGTTGCATAAAAATTGAAATTCAATCAATGCAACGCTTTTTATTTAAAATATAAATTTAAGTCATTTTATCATCTGAATAGCTACACAAAAAAGGGTTTCATAAAATTCAACATGAATTCATTTTAAAACTCTTAGAAATCAGGCAATAAAAGGATTTTTTAAAATTCTATTTAAACATAACAACAGAAAACCTATTTCAAACATTATACTTAATAATGAGAATTTTAAGCATTACCCTGAGCTCAGAAATGCAACAGAATACTCCCTATCACCATTTTCTGGTACCACTGTACAATCCTTGTTAGTACAATAAGGCAATAAAAATAATAAAATGTATAAAATTTGGGAAGAAAGAAAGAAAATTAACTTTTCACAAAGGATATGGTAGTAAATATAGACATTACTAAAAATTTACAAATTATCAGTATAAATAAGTGTACTTAGCAAGTTGTTAGATAGAAGGCCAATTTACATGAATTAGCTATACCAGCAATAAAAAAAAGAAACTAAAATTTTAAAATGAACCAATTTATAATGGGCTTGTCAGTCATTAAATATCTAGTAATAAATTTAATGAAAGATGAACTGATATAAATACAGAAATTACAAAAGACTCAAAAGGAGGGGTAAATGTTCATGGATTTGAAGACAATAAATTTTAATATTTCCACTCTTAAATTTATATATATAGTCTGTATGATCCTAATCAAAAGAAATTAGTATTAACCCCATTCTCAAGCTATACACAAAAAATTAGTTCTAAATGGATTGGAAATCTTAATATAAAAGTTAAAACAGTAAAGCTATTAGATGAAATTATAGGTGAATCATATTTTGACTTTATAGTATGAAATATTTGATAAAAAGGACATAAATATCAATAACAATAAAGAAAAAACCATAATTTTGACCATATTTATGACTTCGAGGACAACAAGCCATAGACTGAGAGAAAATGTTTGCAATACACAATTCTAATAAAGAACTTGTATCCAGAATATTTAACTAACCTGTACAAAAAAACCTGTCAATCCTACAGAACTTGGAAAAAGTCCGATACAAGCATTTAAAATAAAGGGTACCAAATGGCGAATGGACACACATAAAGATGCCCAAATTCAGTAGTGATGAAAGAAATGTACATAAAATGACAACGAAGCACTACTAATCAGCAAACATAAGAGCAAAATAAAAAAGACAAAGCACCAAGTATTGGTCTTAATATGCCTTAGGTGAAGACCTCATACACTACTGATGGCTGTGTATATTTGCACACCACTTCAGACATCTTTTGGCTTTTATCTACTAAAGTTGATCTCATACATTCCCTCCAATTTCACTTTTAGATATATACCTAGAATAAAAGCACATGTAATTTCCAAATATGTGCAAAAAGTGTTCATACTAGCACTATTTATAAGATCCCCAACCTGGAACAAAGTCAAATAGTAGGTGGGTATACAAATGTGGTATAATTATACATTGGAATAGTGTATAACAATGAGAACATTGAATTCTTCAGAAAATATTTAGAGACATAGGAAAAGAAATAGACGATTTGATTTTGTACACGGTAACATTAAATAAACCTACTAGGCATCCAAGGAAACATTATCTGACTGTAAGAAGCTGAATTTCAAGAGAAAAATTAGTAATTGAGATGTAAATTTGGAAGTCATCACTTTTTACATAGTAGTAAAATCACACAACTGGACAAAATCAGCTAGAGGATAAATGTAGAGAGAGAAAATGGCCAAGAATTGAGCTTGGGGCATTCCTAAGTTTAGATTCAATGCGATAATGAAAAACCAGCAAAGGTTTAGAAGGAATGATGAACCAAGAAAGAGTGATGTCAGACATCACATGAATAAAGCATTTCAGGAAGGGGTGTGCAATCTCCTGTTTCAGGGAATAACTTTTAAGTTACTAGTATGGGTATTGGAGAGTTGAATTTCGAATTTGGCAATACCGATATCACTGGTGATTTTAACAAGAGTTGTTCATGTTGAGTGGTGAAAATAAAGTCCGAATTGGAGAGAGTGCTAGAAAAAGTGGGAGAAGAGGAAGTTGAAAAATAAATAAAACAATCTTTTTAATCATTTGCCATAAATAAAAGCTAAGAATCAGGGTTGAATGGGGAGAAGGGGTACATGATGAGGTTTACTTTTAATTTTTCAAGATTGTAAAAGTTTATAGATTACAAAAATGATTTAGTAGACAGGAGAGCTTGATGATGGAATGAGAAAGGTGAATTGCAGGAGCAACATCCTTGAGTAGATTAAAGGGAATCCAGAGTACTTGCAGAGGATTTAGCCTTAGGTAGGATCAGAAACATTTCAACTTATGTAACAGAAGAGAAGTCAGAATATGTAACTATGGATGCAGGAATTGAATATAGACCAGGTGAGTTATGTAGAAGATAGAATTAATTCAACATTTTTATTTCCCATTGTCATTACCCTGCATTCTCTGTATTACATGGAGAGTTTTAAATTTAAAAATTGGAACGTAGAGTAGATAATTATTTTTTTTCAAGTTTGTTTTAGCCACATGGCTTCCCAAGCAAATAATAGATAATTATCTGCTGAGTGCATATGCAGAAAAAAATCCAACCTGCTTGAAAATTATATTCACACTCACTGAGAAAATTCCCATAAGGTTTTTGATAACATTCTGTACCAAATTCCTGTAATTACTTATATATGTAACTCTTCTTTCCAAGTCAGTTACATATGCTATTTTTATGACCTTGTTGAAAGTAAATTTATTAATCCAGCAAGGAAAGCTTCAATGACAGATGTGGCCCTGAATGCAGAATTTCAGAGAATAATTATCTCCTCCCAGCATAAAATCACATCTTCTGTTAGCAAAGAATATAAAATAGAAACTTCTTCAGATGGAGAAGAAAGATATTCCAGAGGTTAGGGGGTCACTCCAAATCGTCTGCATATTCCAAGATATCCCCAATGTAGTTGACTCATAGTGTATTCTAATCAACACCCTGGGTTTTACATAACAAATCTGGTTGAATTGTGTACTACTCCAACCTCGGCAAAATTTCAGGAACATTTAGAGTCAATCTCTGAATATGGATTTTTATCCCTGTTATTCCTATTGTCAAAATAGTCAGTTTTTTGTTTTGGTTTGGTTTCGGGGTTTTTTGCCCTGCTTAGAGTCCAACTTAATTTTCATTCCATTATTTAATGGAAGAATTTGGCTTGTTACACTTCATGTTAAATATTCCATTGTATCTGAAGCAACTAGCTCTCTCCTCAGTTTTGCCATTGCTTACACCCTATAAAATTTATCTATGGAAGCAGCTATCTTTTCCACAGAGATTCTGTCAGTGGGAAGACAGACTCAGAGGATTTAGAAATAAAAATTTGATTAGGTATTTTACCAGTGCCAGTTATGGCTATTACATTACCATCCATGGGGTGTTGCATTCCTTATTGCCCCCTCTTGGTCTGAAGAATTCCAAAACCACACTTTTTATTCAAGATCAGTTGCCTGTGACCCACTCTCAGATACTAACTTTTGTATTATTTTTACTTATTTATTGCTTTAATGTATTTGAGTGTCATGCACCACAAACCAACTGAATAAATAAAAGGGATAGCTGAATGATAAAAGCTTCTTAGAAAAGTTATTGGGTTAATCATAAAATCAAAGAAAAAGCTGACGAAACAATTCCCGAGCAGAGCAAGGAAAAAGGAAGATCTGGGAATTTCAGCAGCAGGAGTTTGATGTTATGAAACCTTTGTTGTCACAAGGTAACTCCAACTTACAGTCTTCACTCTCTGTATGTTGTTCTACAATTTTCAAAATTTCTAAAAGATAAACTATAATTGACACAGCATCTGTCATATGATTGTATTTGTGACCAGACGAGAAAATATTTTTTACCAGATATATGGTCAGGGTGGTAGGTGACAGGTTTCTGGCTACATGGAGAAAGTATGTGGTATATATATGTATACATATATATATATACACATATATATATGATAATAGCTATCATCCTGGAAATGTAGATAATTCATCATACTTTTGTTTATTTTCTTTCTCCTTCACTTAAATTGGTTGTCTGGTCCTATAATGTATATATAATTACACCTAAATAGCTTTCAATTACATTGCCTCTTCCTATAGTCTTGGGATGACAAGTGTCAGCTCTCTTCTATTATTTCATTTTCTTATCCAATTTCCATTGGTTTTCTTGCACAAAGTTTAAAACTGTACATATGAAATTCTACTCTTAAAACAAATACATTTAAAATCAATCAGACATCTCTTGACATTGCCTGTGGTACTTTTCCAAAAAAAATGGGAAGTGGGAAGAGAGCATTCTGTGCTGAGGGTAAAGAAAAGCAGAGGTAAAGAAGTGAAAATATAAGGTTCATTTAGATGATTCTGAATATTAAATTACAAGTATTCTACCCCAAATTATGAAGTATAAAGGTGGATAGATAATCACGTAGGATAGTGCCTTCTAAAATTTCATTTAACAATCACATGGTACCTTAGCCATTTGAAAAATGTATTTCAGTTTAAAATTTATAATATTTATTAGCCACAAAATTTGAATTGTACCAGTGTTTTTCAAACTTGAGTTCCCAGTCAATAATTTAGACTGCTTTGTAAGAGCATAGAGTTCCTTTTTTATAACCTGTTACTTTGGCCCATAATGTCTTTTTTGGGCTCAGTAAATGGTATGTAACAAACACCACCCAGATTCTGGAGCAGGCTCTCTGAAGATAAAAGCTGAGGAAAAATTCAACTATACTTTCAACTCTATGTGTCAATCATAGACATAAACAGACTTTACGAAACTAATTATCACTATTGGCTATTGGTTGCTAAACGTGCACTTTTGAAAAGTTGAGGAATGCCTTTCCTCCAGAACTTTAATTGCAAATATTAATTAATGTACTAGTGTACTTTGTGTCATAATTATTAGGAAAAGAGCCCATATTCACTTATTTATTATCATATTTCTCTTATAAAGAAATAGAAGGGAAACTAAAATTAAGGCATGGTCCCAAGATTACACAGCAACTGAGTCAACCCCTATTTATTATTCATTTCACTCTCTTCCACTGTCACTACAGTAGCTATCAAAGAATGTTCTAGAAAAAATGTAAGTATAGAAAATAATAAGAGAGGTTAATTTCACCAATTAATGTAAGTACTTTTTTCTTTTTTTAATGCTGAAAGCAGCATAGGAGTGTTATTCCTCCTGGTATTTCTCAACCAGACTCTTTTGCATGATAAAACAAATTTACTCTCGTTGATCTATTGTAACATTTAAGTTCATTTCCCATCCATCTACATTCCAATTGTGCACCATAGAGGTTTACTTTCCTATCCATCTGCTGCAGCAATCCCTTCCTGTCTATGCTAATGATAGAAGAAGGATATAAAAAAGGGCCCTGTGGTTGTTTTAGTTTTGTTTTGTTATGCAATGCAGAGGCACTTGGAGCAGTAGGTCAATGAATTCTGGGAACTACATCATTTTGACACATGAGACCTTTGCGGAATGAATCAAAGTTAAATCCCATGAATAAATGCTAGTGTTTAATAATAATTCCATTTATGGAAGCTTTATTGTGAATTCATAAAAGCAAGGACAACATTTCCTTGCTAGTCCACAAATCATCATCATAAGTAAGGCAATCTTGAATAAACTGAGCTGGACTATGTAGCCTGCTTGGCAGTTGCAAGTTTTTAAATATGGATGGGAGAAGCAGAGACTGGGAGAAGTTGTCCTGAAGCAAGCAAGTGACAGCTCCCACAAATAAAGGGAAAAATGTTAAAACAATAAACAAAAGAGAAACAATTACTTGCTCATTACAAACACGTCATATTGCATTCTTTATTTTGATTGTGGAAAATTAGCCATTGACTACCAGGAACAATTGATTTTCCTTCACAGCTGTTTTCTAATTACATCTGAACACTGAAAATTCTAGTGCAGCCATTCAGCTGTACAAAGAGAATTTTCTTTTCTTACTGCTGCTGTTGCTGCAAGCTCTACCCAGCAGCATGACTGCAGTGAGATGTTCTGTACTGAATGTCTGTGGTGTTTGTATTGAATGCCATGCTTTTTAGGGATGTTATAAGAACTCAAATATTTTAATTTACATAGGGCTGGACTTAGTGTACAAGCTGTTTGCCCAGATGCTATTACGTAGCTTTCTCTTTCTTTTTACCACCATCATCAAAACAAGGAAAAAAGAATAAATATAGCTTGAATCTGTACATCTATTTCTTAGTCAATGCATAGTCGTCAATGGATCTATTTTTGTCATTGTGGTTTCTGATGAGTGTTTTGGCACAGTCTTGCTGGGAGGGTGGAGGGTGACAGGCAGTTTCCTGTCAGTTGATTCTGTGGGTAAATTCTAAGCAAAGAGCATGGAGATTATTAACAGACAGGATTCCAAGGTTTCAGAGAAGCAATTGAAATTTTGGATGCTTCCTCTAAGCCCTTCAGAATTTCTCCTAAAAATGATTTCAGTCTTAAACGAGGCCAGACATGTGAAACTTGCCCTTGGGAGTTTTCTAGGACTTGCAGGTAGGAAATTCTGGAAAAACAGTTAAGCTACTTCCTTCAGGGCTTCAGGTCTCTAATTAATCCTTGCCATAATTCAGGTAAAATCAGCAATGCTAATAATTCTACGAGAATAAAATGAAATATCAAAATAAATTTTTTCTCAATGATGTATTTTTTTTTTAAATCGTTTAACTTTTTAATGTTATTGTACCAAGATCTGGTTTCTTTGTTGTCATTTATTAAATATTTGCCCTCCAACTTTGAGGTAATCTTAACCACAAACCTGTTCACTAGATTGCGATTTTTTCTAGTCTTGAATGAGATCTACTAACCTCTGTAGTTCCTGGAATGATACAGTGTAACTTGACATTTGCTATTTTATTTGGAAATCTCAAAGAGTCTTCCATGGTCCAACCTATCTTAGTATCTTTTGACAAGATTAAGAAAACTAGGGTGACATTTTTATCTCATTGTTTTCAATGTTCTTTATTCCAAGTTTGGACAAATTTCATTTGTGACTTTTATAATATAACAAAAGTTTAAAAAGAAATAAAACAATATAAAAGAAATTGTTAAGGAAAACCCAGAGCCAGACCATAGATAAAGCAGAAACAAACAGACTTTACTCAGGAGCTATTACAATAGAGGAAAAGAGACCTCAGTATAGACTGGGCTCATTTCCAAATACAACATGGACAAGTGGGGATTTATATCCAAGGGGCAGTTTAAGGGCATCAGTGGTTGGAAACCTTACGGGTGAGTGGTGATTCTGGCTTAATAGATTCAACACAATTCTTACTAAAGGCAGGCCAGGGTGATTAGCTATCCCTTGGGGATAGTAGGAGATTAAGAATTTGATCAGATATCCAGGGTGGTGAATTCTCACTTAACAGGATTCTTGCTTAAACTGGACTCTTGAGGACATGACCAAGGTTGGATCTAGTCAGACTCCAAGGAGCCAGTCAAGAGTTTGGTCAAGGTGAGAGTCTTTGTCATAATATACTGACATTATATTAATTTTATTTTATCGCCATTTCTCAATTTTTGACATTACAGAAGATGAAAACCATTAGCATCGAGTTTTTTAATCTCTAAAGAAGATCTTTTGAAACAATGAGGAAAAACAAAGAGAGCTTTGGGTATGATGAGGTACATAGTTAATTTAATAAAATCAATTTTTTTAAATTCTGGGATTTTCCTCACATAACCATAAAACCATTAATAAAACAAAAAGCATTTGCTATCAGCATCAGAGAATGCCAAATATACACTACCAAATAGTCAGTATTCAGTTATTAAAATTGAAGGCACTGTAAATATTTCACATCTGAAAGGGTTTAATACACAGAATTAGAGGCCAATACAATTGTTGGGAGGTGGGGGAATGAAGGTCAAAAACTCTGCTTTCCAGCAATTCTTAAGTGAAGGAATCTCAGGAAGTCATTCATGATTTCAGTTGCCTACCATACCTCAGAAGACAGTTATCAACAGGATAACCCAAAATCTATGGGGAAAAATAAAAACATATCTACCATCTGCCAAAGCCCACCCATTTACCCTCCACTACCACCTGAGAACAATGGCTTCTACTCCTACACAATCTCATGAGATTGCCTCTCACCAGCTTAATATAACTGAACCCCAAAGGTCAGGATATGTAGTGTCCAGTCTTTATGCCCCTGAGGAATAGGAAATATCTTAGAAAGTCAGAGATGATCATATAACAACAATATCTAGAAGAACTACATTTGAATCCAACAGGAATCCAGTCCCTGAAAGTAATAGCCATAATAATGATATCCCATGTACAGATGTTCAATGTGATAGTCACTGAATTTTTCCTTACCATACTATATCAATTTCTTTTCTCCAGACTTAACTCTATATCAACTATTCAACAATAGCAGCTGCAATATAGCCCAAAGGAGAGAAGTGGATAATAAAATCATATAATTGATTCTGCTCTTCCTCCTCTTCTTTCTTTTACCAAAACAACAACCACCACCACACAACTTCAATTTTGAAACAGCAGTATGTCTGACATGACATAAAATGAGAAAAAGTATCTATACTGTATTAACTCTCTTTATGAGAAAATCATATAAAAAATACCTATTAATTGACAGCCGATATACATATCACAGTGTTCAGTTTGGGCACCTGAGTTGTTCTGGGGCTAGGTTACCATGAAGATAAATTATATGTGAAGACAGAGAACATGTATGTTTAGCATTTTCCAGATGGAATATCTAGGTCTAATGTGTGAATATTTTAAGAATATATATTATGGGACAATATTAAGAAGTTTTTTTCAATATTCAAATAAATATAATTCAGTGCTTCCTGTATCTAGATACAGAGTATGATTTTGGCACCTTGCCAAGAACACATAGCAATTTATGTTGGGTACTTACCATGGATAAATTTTATTCCAAATCTTATATTCTATATGATTACAGTTTGTAGTAAGTTCTTAGAAGCAAAATCAAGATTGAAAAATAATTTATTTGTATATAATTTCAAAAGCCTCTTAGTAATCGGTGGGAGATGGGTACCTTGTAACTTATTTTAAGAAATCTTGAGAATAGAAAGTATGTTATGAACTAAATGTTTGTGTCCCCTAAAATTCATATGTTGAAGCCCTAACCTCTATTGTGACCAGGGATGGGACCTCTAAGGAGGTAATTAAAGTTAAATGAGATCATAAGGGTGGATCTCTTATCTGATGGGATTAGTATCCTTATTGAAGAGTCAGCACAGAGCTCCTATCTCTACCACTTGCTCTCTCTCCCTCTCTGAGCACACACAAAGAAGAGGTCAGGTAAACATAAAGCAAAAAGGCACCTGTCTGCAGCCCCAGGAGAGAGTTCTCACCAAATGATAACCCTGCTGGCACCTTGATCTTGGACTTCCAATCGCCAGAACCGTGATAAAATAAACTTCTGTTGTTTAAGCTACCTAGTCTGTGATATTTTGTTATGGCAGCCTAAGCAGACTAGTACAAGGTATAATAAAATTGAATTGTCGATTCACCAAAGAAAATACAATAATTACTATCTATTTGGCTTGTTGGAATTGTCTGGGAACGGACATTCCCATGGTCACTCACTCAGAACTTGATAACTGTATTTATTTCCAAGCATGCACTTAATCCCATTATGTGGTATTTCACTTGAATGTGTGCTCTACAGTTATACCAAATGATGACATTCCTTTTATTGACCCCATATAAGGTGATCTTATAAATTTAGGAATTAATGTTCCCAATTCAGAGAGTATTAAATTCATACAAACTCTTAATTCTTCTAGATGGAAAAATAAATTCTTGATTTCTTTTGCTACCATAGTATGAAACAACAAGAGGAAACAAACTCATTTTTTTCTAATTTTTCATTATTACAAACCATACTTCAATGAACATTCTTATACTGTTTTAGTTTGAGTACCCCTTTCCCAAATCCAACTGAGCCAAGAATTTGAAGACAGACAATTTATTTCAGAGGGTATCCCAGGCACCACAAATGAGAATCAGGAAAAGAAAAACAGGAAAGAGAAAATGGTCAATAAAGTAGTGTTTAACAAGATAAATACCACCATGAGCAACCAGGGCGTCATTCCACTGGGGACCGTGTGGAACATGTCTCAGGATTACTCTACCAGAGTACAAGGAGGCTGGAGCATTTAGCTCCTTCTCCCCATGCCCTATGCTGAGAGCTGCCCTCAGCAGTGTTCACACAGCCACTTCCTGATTGCTCCCATGTCCACCATTTAGGTCCCATTTATTTCCAGAGAAAGGGCTCAAATAGAGAAGGAAGACCCAGACACACAAGGTTAGGGTCTGGTAACAGGTCAATAGCTGTTTATAGAAGCAGTAGGTGAACTCAGGCAGGCCAAAGGGACATGGGCCAGGCATCAACAGCATCTGCTAAATCCTTATGCATTCACGTATGAGTTTCTCTAGGGTACATACCTAGAGATGCTTCCACTGAATTGTGTTATAGCTGCATCTTTGACTGTACTGGATAGTGCCAAATTGCTCCTCAAAGTGGTGATGCCCAAAGATAATTCTGCAAAAAAATATGAAAAGTTCCAATGGCTTGTTCTTTTCACCAATATTTGCCATTATGAGAATATTAAATTTCTTGCCAATTTGTTATTGTGAATTAATGTCTTACTATATGTTGGCTTGTAACTAATTCCCTTATTACTAGTGAGCTGACCATATTTTCACATTTTTAACTGCCATTTGTATTCTTTTTCTTTTCTGATTTGCCATTTGTTTTTTCCATTTTGCAGGAGTTGTTTTTCCTTTTTCTCATCAATTTGTTAGTGATTTATATACCTTAAATTTCCAGTGTCTTTCCATTTTTTTGTCTTTATTTATGGCTGGTAGGAATGTAAAATGTACAGCCACTCTGGAAGAAAAAAATGCACATACTTTACCATATTACTCAGCAATCACACTTCTGGGCATTTATTCTAAAGATATAAAAACTTATATGCACACAAAAAACTGTATGTGATTTTTCATAGTGGCTTTATTTGTAATAGTCAAATAAAAATAACCTAAATACCCTACAATGTGTGTATGGCTTAACAAACTGGTAAATCCATACCATGGAATAGTAAACAGTGATTAAAAGAAAAAACTATTGATACAAGCAACAATTTGGAGAGATGTCAAGAGCATTATGTCAAGAGCTGAGTAAAAAAATCTTGCATCAGAAAATTACATAGCATGCTATTATATTTATATAACATCCTTGAATGACACAAATATAGAGATGGAGAACAAACTAGTGGTTTTCAGGGGTTAGGGATATTGGAGAGGAGGGTGTGAGATCTTTGTGGATGAAACAGTTTTCCATCCTGATTTTGGTGATGGTTACATGACTCTACACATTATAAAGTGACATAGATCTATATACACATATTGTACCAATGTCAATTTCCTAGTTCAGGTATAGTACTATAAGCAGGTAAGATATAACCATTTAGGGTAACTGGATGAAAGATACACAGAACCTCTCTGTACTATCCTCTATCTTTGCAACTTCTTGTTAAAATATAATTATTTCAAAATAAAACATTTTTAAAAAAGAAAGTAAAACCAGAAAAGGAACCTTCCAGACTAACTGAAAATGTGGTTTTATCATTTTTACATTCCCATCAAAAGTAAATTACCTTTTATTTCAACACATTAAAAATATCAGTCCATTATATTTTTGTTTGCATGCTTTCAGGTGAGAGGTCTGATATATTCTTACTTTATCTCTGAGCAATGTGTCTCTTTTTTCTACTTGCCCTTAAATTTTTCTCTTTTATCTTTCTTATCTGCAGTTTGAATGTGATATACATAGGTTTTTGTTATTTGTTTAGTGTTGCTTGCTAAACACTTGTTCTCTGAGAAAATTGGGTATTTTGCTTGGTATCTGTCACTAATTTAGAATGTTCTTGACCATTACTCCTTGAAGTATATTTTCATCCCAGTTCTCTCTTTCTTATATTCCTGGGGTTCCAACTAGATATACATTAGAGTGCATGATATTAATATTGTTCCTCAGGCCATGGATCCTTTGGTCTATCTTTTTTTTCTACTTTTTTTTCCTTTTAATTTAGTTTTCTGCCTCTCTTTGGAAATTCTATTGACCTATCTTCAAACTGGCTGGATCTTTCCTAGGCTGTTTTCCTAATCTAGTCAGTCTACCGATGAGCCCATCTAACACATACTTAACTTTCTTTCTTTATGTGTGGTTTTTTAAAAATTTTTTCTATAATTTAATTATTTCCCACATTTCCCATTTCTCTGCTAAAATCATCAATCGAATCTTTCATGTTGACTACCTTTTCCATTAGCGTCTTTAATATACTAATCATAGTTATTTTAAATGCCTTTCTAAAAATTTAAAAATCTGTATCACATCTAACTATGGTTCTGATAATCGTTTTGCCTCTTTAGATTGTGAATTTTATTGTCTGTTTGTATGCCACGTACATTTAGTTGGCATCTGAAAATGCTGTATAGGATAGGCCAGTCAAAAATTATATATATATATATATATATATATATATATATATATATATATGGGGGTGGGGGAGGCAATGAGAGCCTCTCTTTCAGGCCTTTAAGTTTTTCTTGTGTAGTGTGCTTTCACCTAGACAAAATTTAGTCATGGTTGGAAATTTGCTGGAGTTTGAGTATCCTTGTCTGACTTTGCTTCTCCTCTCTGTGTTGCTCCTCAAGAGACTCTCTTACCACTATCCCAGCTGTATTCCAATACTATGTGTACTCAACACTTATAGAGATAGTTGTCCCTTTCAGGGTAGAGGGAGAAGAGATGAGAGTTCTCTGACATTCTGAACATGGGTCTCAGGGATATGGCCTTTGGAAACATTCCTGCCTCTCCTCCAGATATATGTTGGCTCTAGTAGGTTGCCATTCCTTCCTCCAGAGTTAAAGTTTTTGTTTGTTTGTTTGTTTTATACCTCTGTTCCCCAACCACCAGCTGCAGTGGGTTCCCACCAGTGCCCTCTGTCTACAATTTTGTTGTCTTCCACCCTGAAGATTAAATATTTTCTTCCATAGGGAAGTTAGGGAGATGGATTCCAGGCCATATTTGATAGTGGTTGCTATTCCCATTCCCTAGCTAGCACCATGAGGGAAGCTTTCTCATGGTTTTCGCAAATAGTCTTTTGAGCTTTTTGTGGTATTCCTGAAGGAAAAGCTTGCAAAACGATGTACATTCTTCTCTGTCGGTTCCCATCTGGCTTTTAGCAATGTATTACAAATTTCTAGCTGTATCTTCTCATTGGATTAGATGGTTATAGTGGCATAGGTGGTGTGTTTGCCAAGTAGGCAAATACTCAGGTTCTGTGTCTCGCTGCAGATCTGTCTTTAGATTTCAGATGCATTGTTTATCCTGTGATCTCAGTCTCTTATAGTTTCAAGGAAAGTAATTAATTTTCAATTTGTTCTTTCACTCTCTCGTAAGTGTGGGAGTTATCCTCTTTTTATCCCTCTACATGTCTGAGCTGAAACTAGAGTACTGATCATTATTTGAAAAAAAATTACTAAGATATTATATTGGGTCCAATTTTTATCATTTACCAGTGAGAAAACTAAGGCTCTAGAGTTTATATACAAAAGAAACTTGGCTAGTTATTGGGAAAACAAGGCCTGAATCCAAGATTCCTGAATCCCAATATAATATAATACATACCAAATGGGATTGTATCTCATTTTCCTTTTACTCTTTCTGTTAATTATGGGGTTTTGTAAGACAAATATATATGGAAATCATTGAATCAAGTCTTTAATTCTGTACTTATGTTAAACAGAGATGTGACTTTTAAGAAACATGTAGGATTTTAGTGGAATATCTGAGAGTACTAAATTTCAATGTTAGTGATGTTGTGACATTATATTTCCTTGGTGTGAAAAAAAAGCCATCATATATTTTAATGACTTTTATAACAAATTATTTTTGAGAAGTATGACTAAAATTTTGAAGAACTTGGAAAATTAAAATGACCTTTATATCTAATATAAATATTCACAGTGAACCACTACAGTCATCATATTTAGATTTTTATATTTTGTAACTCTCTTGGTGGAAATACAAATGAGCCAAACATTTGTTCTTACATGATTATATATTTTCAATCATTAAAATCTGGTAAATGAAAAAAAAATTCTGGTAAGTGATTTTTCATCTCCCTCTTCATTTATGGTGAAAAAGTTCGTAGTTCATAGTTTCCCTAAACACTTCCAAATATGCATTGCAGATCTTTATGTATGTATATGTGAGTTCCGTTTTTTTTCTTTTTTTTTTTGAGTTTTCGTTTGCTTTACAAAGAAAGAATATTCAATACAGCAGTAATAGCTAAGAAATAATTCATATTTTTAAAGTAACCTGCAGTGTGGTTTTGGAGTATAGGGGACTCATATGGATAAGTGGGAACAGATTATAGAGTCCAAATGAGATATATATGGTCAATTTATTTTCCACAACAAGTAAAGTGTATTCTTTACAAAACAAATGAGAAAAGAGGAAAGGGTAAACTTACCAAGAAAAAGAAAAGAAAAAGTTCTGAAAACGTTAGATATCTATATCTAAAAGAATGAAGTTCATCCCATAACTCATACTACAGACAAAAATTAACTCAAAATGAATGATGGAAATGAATGTAAGAGGTCAAATTATAAAGTTTCTAGAAGAGAGAAGAATAAAGTCGTTGGTCTATGAAATGATTATAGTGTATAAAATTTGGATTTCATAAAATATTAACTTCTCTTCAAAACAAATGGTTAAGAAAATACAAAATCACTCCTGAGACTGGGATAAAATTTTGCAAATCATATATCTGATAAAGAGTTTCTATTCAAAATATATAAAGAATTATTCAGTAACAAAAACAATAGCTTTTATTAACTGAACAAACAGTAAAAATAGGTAAAATATTCTATTGGACACTTTACTGAAGAAAATACTTAAAGTACGTTAAAACGGTAGCCAGCACCATTAGTTATTAGGTACATACAAATTAAAGCCACAGTAAGATACTTCTACATACCTAGCAGAATAGCTAAAACTAAAGAGTCTGAAGATAGTAAGGCTGAGTGAGAATGAGGAGGAACTCTCATACACTGTTGGTAAGAATGCAAAAAGATAATTACCATTTCTCACAGTTTTATATTTACTTATCATGTGATGCAGAAACTCCACTGTAGGTGTATGTTGATGAAAATGAGTATGTTCACAGAAAGTTCTGTCTTCAAATATTTAGAGTATTGGGTTGGCCAAAAACTTCATTTGGTGTTTTCATGACATCGTATGACAAAACCCGAATGAACTTTTTGGTCAACCCATAGATAGATACATAAAAGCGCCAAACTATAATCAATTCACTCAACTCAAATGAATCTCAAAGAATTATTCTAAGTGAAAAGACATACAAGGAGGATAATGTATAATTCCTTTTATATGGAATTTGCAAAAAGACAAATCTATAGTGACAGAAATAAAATCACTACTTGCCATAGACTGGGACTGGGGTATGAAATTAACTACAGAAAGGTCTCAGGTAACTGTTTCAAGTGATGAAGATAATCTCTATTATGATTACGGTGGTAGCTCCACACTGCAATGATTAGTCAAAAGGCATCTAATCTTACACTTAAAACTGATTAAATTCATGCCATAAAAATTATACCTAAATAAAACTGAGCTTTAAAAAGTATGCTACAAAAAGTCAGTAAATGAAGGAAAGTTAGTCTTTTCAAAAATGGTACTGGAATAACTGGACATCCACATGCAAAACAATGAATCCTGAAAAAGACATTTCACTCTTCACAAAAATTAACTCAAAATGGAATAAATACCTAAATGTAAAATTCAAGAAGATAACATAGAAGAAAATTTAGACAAACTTAGATACAGAGATGACTTTTTAGATACAACAAGTAAGGCATGATCCATGAAATAAATAATTGATAAGCTGGACTTCATTACAAGCATCTGGTCTGTCAAAGAAAATGAAAAGATAAGCCAAAGACTGGAATAAAATATCTGCAAAGACATATCTGATAAAGGATTGGTGTAGAAAATATACAAAGAACTCTTAGAGTTCAACAATAAGAAAATGAGCAAATAGGCAAAAGATCTTAGACAACTCACCAAAGAAGATATACGGATGGCAAATAGCATATGAAAAGGTTCAACATCCTATGCCATTAGAGAAATGAAAATTAATGAAATACTACTAACCACCTATTAGAATGGTCAAAATCCAAAACATTGACAGCACCAAATGCTGGTGAGGTGTGGAGCTACAAGAACTCTTTATTAATTGCTGGTGGAATCACACATGGTACAGCCACTTTGGAGGAGAGTTTGGAGGTTTCTTACAGAACTAAGCATACACTTACTATTCATCTTAATTCAAAAAAAACAGTGAGAAAAACAAATATAATAAAAATAGAGAAATTAAACCCAATTGTACTAGCCTATTAAGTTTCAAGAAGCTGTATTAGGTATTTATTGATACCTATCAAATTACCCAAAATTTTAGTGGCTTAAAACAGAAAATGTTTGTTAACCCAGAGTTTCTGTTGTTCAGGAATTCAGGAACAACTTCTCTAGGTGGTTCTGGCTCAGGGTCTCTCCAGAAGTAGCAGGCATGGCTTCACCCAGGGCTACAGTCATTTGTAGCCTTGGCTAGGGCTGAAAGTTTTATTTCTAAAATGGTTTACCCATATGGCTAGTAGAAAAAGTCTTCATTTCATCACAATGCATATCTCTTCATGAGATTTTTGACTATCCCCATAAATGGCAACTCACCCTCACAGAGAGCAATCTAAAAGAGAGAGAGACAGAGAGACAAAGACAGAGAGAAAGCAGGAGTGCAAGGAGAAAGCTACAGTGCCTTTTGTGGTCTAGTCCCTAAAGGCAAACATTGCTGCTTCCAGTTAATTCTATTTCTTAGAAGCATGTCCTTAAATCAAGCCCACAAAAATGGGATGTGGGATTAGGCTATACCTCTTGAAGGGAGGAGTATCAAAAGATTTGTGGACAGAGTTAAAAGAAGAGTGATTACCTGGGATAATTAAAGAATGAATTAGTCCACAATGAAACAAACATGAGGTACCAGGGCTTAATTTTCTCTTAGTTTCTTCTTTTTCTGCATATTGCTCTTTACATCTAAAGAGAAAAATAATCCAATAGAGAGTATAATAGCAATGGCTAAAATATGCTATTTTTAAAAATGCAATTTTCTACTTAAATAATAGTCTGGGTGAGGTGAATAGAAAATATATTTTACTGGTGCTTAGTATTGCTTAATATAAACTGACCCTAATGTAGAGAAGATGGTAGAGAAGGTGGTGATCATTTTGCAATATATACAAATATCAAACCATTATGTTGTACACCTGAAAGTAATATAATGTCAATCCTCGCCCGCCCCTCTCTCCCCGCCCATATATATAGCCCAATCAAAATGGGCCTCCTGATATTTTAGCCCCTGCTGTCTCCCCCTTCCCTCCATTTCTCAAGGGCTAGAGGATTAACTAACAGGGGAAACATTCACTTCATAATTGAATGAAGAGGAAGATAAAGAGAACTGATAAGCAGTTCATTTTTTGGGGGGTGGGGTGGAAAATCTGGAGGTAGAAAATCTCAGTGCATCTGCCTGTCTGTCTTTGACTACTTTCAACCTAGTTATTAAATTCAAAAGTTTGGGGCTTCAGCCTCTATTTCTGTATTCTATTTTCTGATCTAGATACTGTTAATCTCCTAAAGGATAAAAGGTATGATATACAGAAAAATCAAATATTTGAAAAAGGAAAGCAAAACTACTATACAAATTATTGGTAAATGAAGATGAGAAAATTATAAAGCAAAACCAAATGGAAATTATTTTCATAAAAATATAATACCTGTGTTAGAAATAAAGAATTCAGTAGAAGGATTTTATAACTGAATAATACAGCCAAAAGTGCTATCTTATTGAAATGGAATATTAAGTTTAAAAAGCCTTCTAGAAATCGTCAGAAAATAATAAAAAACATGGAAGGAATAAGAACCTGAGGTATCTATAAGACAGAAAGACATGAAACTCCCTAAAATAAGAATCTTAGAAGGAGTTAAAATATATACAGAGCAGAGGAAATATTGAAACAGTAAGGATTGAACAGATCCAAATATTAGAGAAAGATGAAACATCTCATATTAAAAAGTCTTATAGTATAAAGGCAAGATCTTTTAAAAAGCCACAACCAGACACATAATAGTGAAACTAAGATTTTCTAGAACAGTGGAAAAAATTCTAATCAACTCTTTATTAGATTTATAAACCACACCAAGGACAAGAACACAATGGAAAAATATTTTCAAAGTGTACAAGATAAAGGACTGTATGATACTATTATGTTTATGGAAAACTAAACTGATATATTAAATAAATATGTAATTTAAGATACCTCAGGAATTTTATGACACAAAAATATTTATTGGAGGATACCCTATTGAATGGATATTTAAAAATCAAAGAAAATGCTTAATTAAATATGTAAGGTAAAGGTGAGTGAACAATTTAATAAAAATTATTGTCATCTAAAAACAGCAAGAATAAAAATGGAAAAGAAATGGAAATTTTATCCCTACTATTATAGACTAAAACTACAGAGGACATTAATATTGTGAGATGAAGAGGTGCACGAGACAAAAGAGAATCTTAATGTCTACTCTGGCTCAAGAGAAAGATAAAGAAATCAATTACTGAAAATTGCAAGGTAATCCAGAGTTCTAATAAATTATAAACAACCACCAGATTTAAAAAATATGTAATATTTTCAGGGTTTCCCTGGTGGTGCAGTGGTTGAGAGTCTGCCTGCCGATGCAGGGGACACGGGTTCATGCTCCGGTCCGGGAGGATCCCACATGCCGTGGAGCAGCTGGGCCTGTGAGCCATGGCCGCTAAGCCTGCGTGTCCAGAGCCTGTGCTCCGCAACGGGAGAGGCCCACGTACCACAAAAAAAAAAAAAAAAAGTAATATTTTCAAATCAAAAGAAGAAATTTTTATCTCTTCTTAAAATGAGAAAAAAATAAATGCATTGAATATAAAATGAGACATAAATCTAAATATAGTCACGATTATAAAAAATATAAATCAATTAAATTTAATGATGCAAAAGGTGAGGGCTTCACCTACATACAGCCTCTCCATGTGGCCTTGATTTCTTCACAACATATATTTCATGGCTGCTCAGGTCTATAAAAGCAAGTGTTCCAAGATAATCAGATGGAAGCCATATTACCTTTTATGACCCATCCTTGGATGTATCATAGTCTTACTATTGCTACCATACTAACAAGCCTGGGATTAAAAGGAAGAGAATATAGACCTCAATTCTCAGTGGGAGGGAAAGATGTCCAAATCACATCATAAGATGAGCATATGGCAGAGGTGATATTATTGTAACCATCTCTGGAAAATACAATCTGTCAGTCTGCCTTCTAACTAAAACAATCCATTTCCCCATTTCCCTCTCACGTACAAAATATAGCAATGCCTGCCCCTAAAGCCCCTAAGCCTTCTCCTATAACAACATCAGTACATCAAGGTTTAAGATCTTCTCAGGTAAATCTGGTTCAGCTACAGCTGAGGCTCTTCAGGTCCTGTACCTTGTGCAGAGCTCTTCGAATACAATTTCTCTCAAACTGATAAACTGTGAACTAAAGACATATTATACGTTCCCCACATAGGCAGCACACAATGATGGGACAGGCATAGAATAGCTGATATAGACACTCCCATTCAAAAACAGGAGACACACAACAGTTACTGGTCTGTAAAATTATCTGAATCCAGCCAGGCACTGTGGTCAGTTAACTGTTTAGGGCTAAATCTTCATGCCTGGGATTTCTTGGTGGCCCTAGGCTCTATGACCTGAGATCTTGGTTTTGCCCTCTGAGGCATTTTTCTTTTTCCATAAGAAATGGTCTGTGGTTGCAGATGAGTGGTTTTCTCAGCCTGCTTCCTGCCTGTATTCCTTAAAGGAGTGTGAAAACCTTCCTTTACTTTATATAGTCTCTCTTGCCTTCGACTCAATATGATATCATTTCTTTAAAAAGAGTCTCTGTTTTGTGGTATCCATTTATAATATACTCCATTAGACAAAGGCCACATCCACAAAAACCTTTCACCAGGGGCTCCCTTTGAATTTACCACGTGATAAGCTTTTCAAGATTCTTAGAAACCCTTTTTTTTTTTAACAGCAATCGCCACAGAACATGCCATTAAGATACTTGGAAGGCCTTTTGTGTGTGTTAAAGGGTCTATGAGGCACTTTTGAGGTCTTAACAAACACTTTTAAAGTTGCACCCTTAGTTTCATCTTTACCATGAGACATTTTTCTGACAGTGCCCGAGAGTTGATCTATGAACTGTGGCTATTTCTTACTTTATGACTCTTCTTCTAGGGGAGGTTAGGAATGAGAAACAGTTTCATTTACAAACTCAGCAAGTCTAGGATCATTTATATTTATACTAAATTTTCTCCTCTCTCATTTTATATTTGGCAGCTAGAAAATGATAGACAGCACACTCAAAACTTTGCTTGGAAATCTAATCCCTTTACCTCAGATCATCAAGTTCTTAGTATATCCTCTATTTTCTACATTACTATAGTTGTCAGTTTTATACTTTCTGCCTCTTCATAAAAGGGTCTCTTTTCCTCCAGCTTCCAGTAACATTTTCCTCTCTTTTCTTTAAACCCTCACTTACAGCCTCCTCACTGTGCTTTATACTTTTACTAACACTGTCTTTGATGCCCTTTAGGATTTCACTAATGGTTTCCTCAGTGCCCTTTCAGCTTCTTCCTACCGACCCATACCAACAGCACTGCATCATATCTTAGATTTTGTAAAGGTAGCCTTCCATTACCGGTACCACAGTCTATTATGGCTATCTATTTACTTATTATAAAAATTACCCTGAAAGCTAATGGCTTAAAACAACCATTTTATTATGCTCACATACTTTGTGAGACACCAATTGAAAATGGGCACAGTAAGGTGGTTTCTCTCTTCAACTTGTTATGTAAGGACTCAATGGGAAGAAGTCATAGATTAGCAATTACTGGCCAGAGGGAGGCAAGACTCATCTAGAGTCTTCTTTATTTACATGTCTGATAGTTTATGGTGATTGCCACTGGAGACGTCATCTGGGACTGTCAAGCAGATGATAATTTGTCTACATCTACAAACGGTCTTATATGTGACTTGAGCATCCTGACAGCATGGTAGCCTTGGATTTCTTGTGAGGCACTCAGGACTTTAAAGGCAAGTGTTCCAAGTAAACCGAGTGGAAACTCAATTGCCTTTTATGATCTAATATCATGTCATAAAACAAAAACAATTATCTTGTTAAAATATCTGAGTATGTGTAGGGATGAGTGAGGCTGGTTCATCTCTTTCTATCTTCAACTGGGGCAGCTTAACAGAGGACCAGGTTATCCACTTTCAAGAAAACTCAGTTACATACTTAGTAAATTGATACTGGCTGCAGCCTGGAAGCTCAAGCAGGGCCATTGTGTGCACATGTCTGGGGAAGGGGGGGGTGTCTTATTTTCTCTCCATGTGAACGTTTCCATACTCTATTTGGACTTCCACACAGCACAATGCCTCAGTTCCAAGAAAAGGTGTCTCAATAGAATCAAATGGAAACTATTTTGTCTTTGACAACCCAGCTTTAGAAGTCACAGAGCATTATTTTTGTCATGTTCACAAACTTATCCAGATCCAAGAGGAAAAAGAAGACACCACTTCACAATGAGACTGCTGTCAAAATTGTATTATTAGAAGAGAATGCATAATGGGAAATACTGTTTTAGCTATCTTTGAAAAAAGGAATCTACATGATGAGTATGGTTAATATTGCTGTATGCTATACCTGAAAACTGCTAAGAGAATAGATCCTAAAAGTTTTCATAACAAGGAAAAAAATTTTTTTCTTTTTTTTGTTAACTATGTATGAAGTGATGAATATTAACTAAAAAGGGTGGTAATCTTTTTGCCCTATATATAAGTCAGGTCATTTTGCTGTACACATTAAATGTATACAGGGCTATTCATCAATTATAGCTCAGTAAAACTGAAAAAAAAAATAAAAATGCAATCTGCCAAACCACTCTACTATTCAAGCTTTTTAGGAGAAAAAAAAGTATGTTATATGTGATGCATGCAAGCGTAAATGTATATACAATATACATACACATGCATGAACAATCAATGATTATGAAATTAATATTTTTATCCTCATTTATATGAAGAATTTATCTGAATTTTTAGTACTTTTTAAATTAAGAGGCAGTCTGAGTGTCTTCATTTTGTGTCCACTTTGAGTTTACTGTACCAAACAAGCTTAGGGAAAGATATATTATTCAACACACAGGCATGGAGTTTTTGTTGTTGCTGTTTCTTCAAGCTACAGTAGGTTAAAATTTGATTTTATTTTTTGATATAACTGGTACATTACACACTCCCACAAAATGTCTTGTTTCAATAAATGAAAATTATATTTATTATTATACCAAAGTAGAAATAAATATTCCAATTAACTGATCTCTCTGATTATAAAAGCTGTTAGTAAATGTATAATATTGAGAGATATTTAATTTCAGTTCATGATGATTTAAAAACAAAGTCAATCTTAAACAGTTAAGCTTAGTAATTCACTTAAAATAATAAAATAAAGGATTCTCAGAATGGGAACAAAAGACAGCACAGCTGGATATTTTTTTCATACAAAATTACATTTTAGATCAGCAATTTGTAGAAAAAAGTCATTATCAGATTATACTCAGTTTGTTGTACTCTTAAATAACATCTTTATTAAAAACAAATGTAATTCTCCTTATTTGGTCACATAAATACAAATTGTGCTTTTGCTTATTTGGCATTAGAAAACATAAGTATGGAATTTATGCCACAATAAAGTGGCACAAAACTCTGATTACACTCTGGATGTATTTGAACCCATCGTGTAATTTTGATCTGGTACTTATTTTTATAAAGTTAAACTGCTCAATAAATCTAGATCTTATAAGGCTCCCAACAGGTAAGAAATTGATATATAAGAGAAATACTGGAAGAGGCCTTATTTTTAGCTTACTGACATAAGATGATTAACAGAGGACTTATAACTCAAAGACAAATTAAGTATTTTAAAACACCAGTTCTATTTGTTTTGAAATATTTGCTGAACAATTCAAACAAAAGAAACCATAAGAAATGCCACATATAAAAGTTGATTTTATTTTAACTTAACTTTTAGACAAAGGAACAGTTGAGGTGATTTTATTCTGACAATTAGCTATGCCCAAACTATTTTCCCCTCAGTTCTCTTCCCTCTGTTTCTAGGTTAGAGTTGGGGCACAACAGAACTGTGTGCAAATTTGAAGCTGAAATGTCCTTAATGATGCTCCAAGCTTCAACTGAGCTTATTCGAGTTGCCAATATTGACTCACCCTGTCGTGTGGGCCACTACCCTAGATCCCAATTCTCCTACTTGAGTTGCTCCAAGTCATGGCACATGTGCAGCCCCACTGTAACTGCTGCCAGCAACTTCTGGAAGAAACTAGCATTTTTGAGGTTGAAGGCAGTTAAAGACACACACATGCTTCAGTTTGTCCTTATAGGTTCCAATTTGCTTTTGCTTTCCTTTTTCTTCAGGGCAAGCTTTACCCTGCCTGTCAGCTGTTTTGACCTACAGCAATTTTAGGCTCACAGCAGACAATGGTGTAAGTCCTCATTAGAATCCTTCAACTGTTTCCACAGTTATGTAATTCCATCCCTATAGTAAACCCCATATTTCATATTACTCATCCTGGTATACTTCCCTGGTCAAACCCTAACTAATACATCAGTCAAGTCAGTTAAATCAGGTTTAGGACACTTATTCTACATAAGTTTGGGGCTCAGTTACTGTGTTTTTATAGCCTTTGCACATGTCATTTTCATATTTCCCTCCTTGAACATCTTTCTCCAACTTTAAGCAGAAATTGAAGAGTTACTAGAGGAGGACATACACGTGTTTGAGAATTAATGAAATATGAACATACCATCCCTCAAGCATCTTGAAGTTTATATTAATTAAGAATGAAGTACTATACTTTAATTTTGTTTGGTCATATAAACTAACCTTGATTTATCTAAGGTAGGATTTATAGAAATTGACATAAGAAAATATACCAAAATGTTTTATGATTATAAAAAGGTTGATAATTCCATTCATTAACCATACACCTTCTATGTCGAAACAGTAACATTTAGGGTGACTATACAGATAAATAAATAATGCCCCCAAACCCTCCAGGTAGGCTTACCATAAACTAACAATGTTGGTAGTAATATGAGGATGCCTTTTCCTTGAAAACTTAAAGAGCATGAATAATACAGTATCGCAGATGAAGTGACATTTGAACTGGGTCTTGAATAACAGGAGATGTCTTCTGGTATTCAGAGGACCAAGAAGGGATGTAGAGATAGAAGTAATAACATAAAAGAATGGAGACATAAAAAAGCACCCAATAAGCAAGGAATGGTGACCAGTCTGATGTTACTACTCAGATTTGTGCTTTAGATAGATAATTCTGAAGTCAATGAGGAAAATAAATTGGAAGTGGGAATTGGAGAATGTGTCACTGGTTTGCAAGCTTGGGCATTAATAGTTCAGGAAGGAGGTATTTTATACCATGCGCTTGAGATTCCTACAGGACACTGAGACAGAGATCTCTAGTAAACCAATTTGCATCTAGGTTTGAAGATCAGTTGAGAGGTGGATACCACTGTTTAAAATTGATCAATCACTAGCCTTTGGGGAACACCAAGTCAGAACACGAAATACGGCTTGCTTGTTTAAATGGATTTGAGGGACAGATCTTACTTTCAATTAATTTATACGTTTGACATGAATTATAAGTTGTTTAAATAAATCTCCAAATAGCTTAATATACTAAAATATAAAGTTATCTGAATAACTAAGTCTTTTAACAGTGAAAGCATAATATTTTCCCCAAGATTGTATCTTTAGATAACCCTGGGGTCCCAGATTGCTTTTAGTTCTCTAAGATTAAGTTCTTAATGTCTCATAGATTTCTACTGAGATTATAACTATTCTACTCTCTACACTGGTAAAAGAAAATTATAGTCAAATTCCTTGGGGATGTGATCTAATCACAGCTGAAACATGGCATCTGAGAAACCATTTCTCATAGACTAATATTGGCTCAATACATACAAGTTGTTGTTTCACTGGAAAGATCCTTTCATGGGAGAACCAAGGTTAGTTTTAATTTTAATACTAGTACTGTGTCCTTCTTCATGAAACATACTTTCAAGTATTCCTAGCAATTCATAACTTTTAAAAAATGCACTGATAAAAAGGTATTTAATTTGAGATTTTGATCATTTAGTTTCCAAAAAACATTTTAGGGAAATAACTTCTTATCAGAATAAAGCAAAATTAATTTGCAATACATTAAATTTAATTCAAAGATTGAAACCAACTAAACATAGGTACTGATATTATGGCAAAAGTAAGTAAACCTACCATTTAAGAGATTTATTGAAGATCTAATGGAAATTTTCCTGACACTATCAAGTTGCCAATCAGTGAAATATTGCAATTCATTGTGAAAACTTCTTCAGAATACTTAAGATACAGATTAACTTACATATCACTTATATGTTCCTGGCAATAAACACAGAGTAGGAAAGCTTTTATCTTTATATACTATGCACCATAGGAACAACAAATCAAGGAATCTCTCTAGATAAACTGCAGATTAAAATACACTTTCTTACATCGAAACAATGAGAGAATTGGGGGGATATTTTTGTACAATATTATGGAAAAGTAAAGATACCTCATCATACTACAGTATGATAAAAACAAATTCGAAGAAAAAATAAATATTTAGATAAGTTGAGGAGAGCATTGTTGAAGCAAAGATTACATAGTGTGAATGAAGTGATTTTGAAATTCTATTTAGAGGATAAACTGAAATTTTATTAGTATTATAAAGGTTCTTTTTGGTATGAAACTGTGCTCGAAAGAAGACTACGGAATGGAAATTACAGTAATTTATTAATTCAAAATTATTTAATATCTGTGAGCACCATACTTTCTTTAGCCCAGAAGATCTGTAAATGAAAATATGTTTCCATTCTCTTCAAAATATTTGTACTGTATTGATTAAAAACTTTATGCAGGTAGCTATTTCTTGTAACTGTAGCGTAAAGATAGTTGGACAATTCTCCTCTTAAGAAAACAAATATAAAACTGGACTAAATCGTCCAAAAGGGGCTTTTCAAAGCACTGAAAAAAAGAAAGTAAACAACAAATTTAGAAATGTTTACTCTGGCTAAGCTGTTGTAGGAACTGTAGCCTTGTTGCCACATGACAGGGCCTGAGAGAGCCCTTTGAAGCAAAATTCAAGAGAAACTACAGAACTTGCCCAATATTGAAACTGTTTCTCAACGCAAATATAGCCCCATCGGCAGAGCTTTAGGGACTCAGGGTGGCTGACTACTTTGCAGAGAAAAGAGGCACAGGGAAGACCTTTATGGAGCCAGGCTTAAAAAAATTAATGTATGGTGACATTAGTGACTCACACAAGGTAAGGGAGACATTCTGCTATTTGAGTCCAGGCAAACGAAAAACCAATAATCTTAAAAAATAAAACAAAGAAGAGTCTCTACAAAGTATAATCTACAATATACAGTTCTCAACCAAAAATTACTAGAAGAGCAAAAAAAAAAAAATCAGATCATTACTCATACTCAGGAAGAAAAAAATAGTCAACGGAAACTGACTCAGTGTGGGCACATGTTGAATTGAGCACACAAATACTTTAAAACAACCATTTAAAAAAAAAAATTTATATATATATATATATATATATATTTTTTTTTTTTTTTTTTTTGCGGTATGCGGGCCTCTCACTGTTGTGGCCTCTCCCGTTGCGTAGCACACGCTCCAGACGCGCAGGCTCAGCGGCCATGGCTCACGGGCCCAGCCGCTCCGCGGCACGTGGGATCTTCCCGGACCGGGGCACGAACCCATGTCCCCTGCATCGGCAGGCGGACTCTCAACCACTGCACCACCAGGGAAGCCCCATTTTAAATATTTTTAAATAATTAAAGGAAAAATATTTTCAACACCAATGGAAATATACTAAGAATGATGCAACAATATTCTACCAGCAAAATGTATAATCATTAAAACAAAAACTTCACTAGATGTGTTAAGCAGCATTTTGGAGATGGAGGAAGAATCACTGAATTAAATTGGAAGATATATTAGTAGTAATTAATACAAAAATCAGAGAGAAATAAAAGTTGAAAGAAAAATGGAGACAGAGAGGTGTGGGAAAATATTATGCAAACCAACATATAAGTAACTCTCCCAGAAAGGAAAGAGAGAAAGAAAAGTATATACTGGAAAAAAATAATAGCTGAAAACTTCCAAAATTTAGATAAAAACTTTAATTCACAAATCCAATAAGCTCAATAAAATCCATGAAGAATCAAAAAATAAAGTGAATTAGGGATAGACACACCCTAATCAAACTGCTGAAAGCCAAGATTAAAATGAAAATCTTAAAAGCTGCAAGAGAAAAATGGCATCACACATGGAAACAACAATCTGTTAATGGCTAATTTCTCATCAGAAACAACAGAGAACATAAGGGAGAGGGAAGATAAATTGAAACTGATACACAAACGCAAACTACCAATCAGAAATTCTATATTCAGCAAAATTATCTTTCAAAAATGAATGTAAAATAAAACCAGTTCTTGACTTAAGAAAATAATAAACTGAGAGAATTTATGTTTAGAAGAACTGCTCTACAAGAAATAGTAAATAAAGCCCTTCAGATTGAGAGGAAATGATGTTAGATTTATAACTCTGCTAGAAAAGAAACAAGAACACTGGAAATGGTAAATATAAGAGCAGTTATAAAATATTGATTTACACAATTTTATTTTTCTCTTGATTTCTTAAAATCCATGTGACTGTTTAAAGCAAAGTGTACACACACACACACACACACACACACACCACACAGATCAGCAGAAAGAGGAGACTAAGCAAATGAAGATATTCTAGGGAAAAGTTGTTTTTTAACCAATGTAAGTCAATAATAACATAAATAGGTTATGGTAAGTTAAAAATATACAGTGTAAACTTTATGGCAACCACTAGAAAGCTAAGAGCAGGAACAAGACAAGGAAATCTGCTGTCATACTGCTTTTCAACATTGGAAAGGAGGTTCTAGTCAATAAGTAAAAAAAAAAACAAAAAAACAAAAGTCACACAATTGGAAAAGAGGAAGCAAAGCTGTCTATTCACAGGTGGTATGATTAATGAGTGAATTTAGCAGTCACAGGATACAAATCAATATGCAAAAATCAATTATATTTCTATACACAATTATCAAACAGTCTAAAGACACAAATTTACAAAAGTCCTATTAACAAAACAAGAAAAAATAAATTATAAAAAATTAACAGAAGGTGTGCAATGCATGTATGCTAAAAACTGTAAAACAATACTAAGAAAAAGTAAAGAAAATCTACATAAGGTGTCAATCATACCCTTTTCATCTATTGGAATACTCGGTCGTGTTAAGAAGGCAATTTTCTCTAAACTGATATGTTGATTAAAAATTTTCCCTGTGAAAATCCTGGATCTTATTCAGAAAGTGACAAGCTGATTTTTTTATTTATATGGAAATCTAAAGTATCTACAGTAGCCAAAACGATTTTGAAAAAGTAGTACAAAGTTGGGAGACTTATATTACATGATTTCAAAATGTACTTTGGGGTTGCATAGTAGTCAAGACAGTGTGTTATTAGTTCAAGACTAGACATATAGATAAATGGAACATAGTAGAGAGTCAGATATTGACCCAAAGACATATGGTTAATTGATTTTCCTACAAAGGTGCCAAGGAAATTCAATAGGTAAAGTATAACATTTTCAATAAGTAGTGGTAAAACAGCTGAATACACAAATGACAAAAAAAAAATTAACTCTCACCACACTGTATTCACAATAACTACATCATAGTATTGATAAATCATAGCCATAAATGTAATAACTAAAATCATAAAACTTCTGGCATGAAACATAGGATAAATTTGTTTTGTGTTTTGGGGTTAGGCAAACTTTCTTAGACAGAAACAAAAGCTGGAACCATAAAAAGGAAATCTTGATAAACTGTACTTTGTCAAAATTAACAACCTTTTTTTTATCATACAGAATCTATCCAACTTTATTTAATCACAAACCCTATGCTTATGGTGGTGAAAAGCATACACAGAAGTTAATTTATTGCTTCTAATGTAGGGACAAGACGCAATCCTTAAAATTTTTGTTTTGTTTTAAGAACAGCCTTATAAAATGCAAAACAAGCATGCTGCCTCAACACTGAAAAAGAATATTCACACCCAAGTCCACAAGCAGCATGTGTATGTACTCCTAATAATACTCCATATTATATCAGAGAAAATAAGAAAAACATAGTAAGTATATAGACTTCATCATAAAGGCAATATATATGTGTCTTTGCCGAGAAGTTTTGAATGTAATTTAAAATGTTGCAAAGCCAAATAAAACATTCAGGTCTCTTCTGGACAAATGACAATTACTAAAAATATCTCATAGACATGGCTGTTTATTTTTTTAATTTTTAATTTAATTTTTATTTTATATTGGAGTATAGTTGATTTACAATGTTGTGTTAGTTTCAGGTGTGTAGCAAAGTGATTCAGTTATACATATACTCATTCTTTTTCAGATTCTTTTCCCATGCAGGTTATTACAGAATATTGAGTAGAGTTCCCTGTGCTATACAGTAGATTCTTGTACATTATCTATTTTATATATAGTAGATTATCTATTTTATGTATAAACTAATTTATCCCTCACCCCCACCTTTCCCTTTTGGTAGCGAGAAATATGTTTTCTATATCTGTGAGTCTGTTTCTGTTTTGCAAATAAGTTCATTTGTATCATTTTCTTAGATCACATATAAGTGATATCATATGATATTTGTATTTCTCTGTCTTTCTCAAGGTTTGACCTTAAAAAGACACTGTTAGAAAAATTAAAATGCAAGGCACAGACTGGGAGAAAATGTTTTCAAAATATAAATCTCAGAAAGTAAATACTTGTATCAGAAATATATAAAGAATTCTTAACAACTCAACAATAAGATAAACAACCCAATAAATAAATATGCAAATGATTTAAATAAACACATAACCAAAGGAGATGTTTAAACACATAAAAATATGCTCAAAATCCTAGTTATTGGGGAAATAGAAATTAAAACAACAATGTGATACCACTGTGTGCCCAATGAAATGGATAAAATTAAAGAGAATTGATTTTGCCATGTGTCAGGGAGGAAACAGAAAAACCAGTCCTCTCAAACATTGCTACTGGGGATGAAAAATGGTCCTGAAACTTGAGAAAATAGTTTGGCGGTTGGTGTGTGTGTGTGTGTGTGCGTGTGCGTGTGTGTGTGTGTGTGTGTTTGTGTGCGTGTTTTAAGAAAAATATACACTTACCGTAGGACCTGGCAATTCCTCTAAGGAATATATTCAAGAGAAATGAAAACATGTCCTCAGAAATACCTGTATGCAAATGCTCATAGCAATATATTCATAATACTTCAAAACTGTGACAAGCAAAATATGTTTCAATGGTGAATGGGTGAAATATGATGTATATGTGTACTTACAAGTAAATTTGAACTAAGTGTAAATACACACAAAACATGAGTGCATCTCAAAAAACATAATGTTAAGAAAAAGAAGCTAGTCACAAGAGACTATATGGTACATAATTTCAGTTATGTAAAATGTCTAGAAAATGGAAAATGTAGTGTGCATATGAGCACACACACACAAAACAAGATTAGAATTGCTTGGAGATAGGGATGGGAGCAGTGATTGACTGCAGTAGCATGGCGGAAGTTGGGGGATAGATATGTCCTAAAGCTGGTTTTTGGCGAAGAGTGTATAACTGTATACATTTACTAAAATCACTGATGTTTACAATTAACATGGGTGAGTTTATGGTATGAAATTATACTCAATAAAGGTGTCCAAAAAGAAAGAAGGATTTATAAGTGTTAGTAAAAACATTGTGAAAATGAATATTTATTAAAAGTATGTGTACACAGATATTATGTGCAGTGGTATAGAAGCAAAAACTAAATTTGTTTAGGAGACAGATATCTCAAGTGCCAGACTTCAAAAAAGAATAAATATTTTTTAAGTGATATCTTCTGGCTTATCTAATGGGTATGAAATCATGAACATTAATGGAACTCCCCAAAGCCAAAATAAATTTGTATCCTGAGAACTAAAGGAGAATAAAAAATGCAAATTACATACTTTGTCTTTAACTACTTGCATTACTAATATGTATTTATGACAGACATTGCTTTTCTTTAACCCTGGGAAAAGAAGAAAGGCTAAGCATATTTTACAGGTGATAAAATATACATATCTGCCATGCTTAGCATTGTTGAAAAATGAGGTATTTGTCAAATGAAAATTTCAAAGGCAAGGAAACTATATCCATCATTTGCAAATATTTTATAGTATTTTTAAGGATATATTTTAATTTGCTAGACTTGTTCCTACATTCATAAACATAGTATGATGAAATTTAATATAGCTTGATAAACATTGTTAAATTTAAGCATTTATCTAGTGAAATAATTTGGAACTCTAACGATATATGACTCTTTACATTGCCCCCCTTCTTCCCATCTAATGATGCCAAGTTTTTATGATTATCAGGAACTATATTGGAGGCTTTCTATCTCTTTCAACCATATCAGCTTCTGTTCCCCAGGGTTGCTATGTGTCTACATTTAGACAACCTCCCTTTTGAAACCTTCATCTCATAGCCTCTTTAAAATTTATGCTCCTCCTAATCTCCAGAGGACCCTAACAACTTATTTAAATTTGTTAAATTAATTTTCCACTAATAGTACGTAAGCTGTAATCGAGGACTTGAGAGCTTCTTGTATTTAAAACTGCAGAATATTAGTATATGGAATTTCTGACATTCAATTTGCTGATCAGGGAGTTTATTTTCCTCATTTCAGTTTATTCACAAGAAATATTAAGTCCCTACTATGCTCCAGATGTTGGCATTTTCTCTAGTACAGCACTGAGATTCATGGTTATGTGGCCATGGCATAAATGCATAATCAAATCTACCATGTCCTCCTTCTGAATGCTTTATGTCAAAACCTTTAATAACTAATAAAACACATTTAATAGTTTTATTTGAAGATATATAAAACCACATCTAATCAAATAGAACAACATTTTGCATTTGAATGTATACTGAGTAGCACAGTAAACTTAACTCACTAAGAAATAAGAGGAACTTAAAATGCAAACAAATATACATATGTTTAGAGCTAAGTGAAAACACTACACATATGTTCAGATATAACTTTAATTATCCACAAAAGGGAATAATACAGATTCAGCTTCAATACAATCAATGTTTTATAATTTTTAGTGGAGAATTGTGTGGTAAGTTTTCTTTGCATGCAGGCATAGTTAGGGTAATGAGAGCATCTACTAAGTCATTTTGAAATCATATACAGGTAGAAATTAAAGCAAAGAGAGAAGCTTCTTTTTATTCATTAAAATAGCTAAAACGGATTTTTTCCTGTAATTGATACCTAGTGTCATAGCATTGTGGTTGGAAAACATACTTGATACGATTTCAATTTTCTTAAATTTACCAAGGCCTGATGTGTGAGCCAAGATATGATCTATCCTGGAGAATGTTCCATGAGCACTTGAGAAGAAACTGTATTCTGTTGTTTTTGGATGGAATGTCCTATAAATATCAGTTAAGTCCATCTTGTTTAATGTATTATTTAAAGCTTGTGTTTCCATATTTACTTTTATTTTGGATGACAGTAAGATCCTTTCTGACCCACATCACAGAGAAATGGAAATAAAAACAAAAATAAACAAATGGGACCTAATGAAACTTAAAAGCTTTTGCACAGCAAAGGAAACCATAAACAAGACAAAAAGACAACTCTCAGAATGGGAGAAAATATTTGCAAATGAAGCAACTGACAAAGGATAATCTCCAAAATTTACAAGCAACTCATGCAGCTCAATATCAAAAAAACAAACAACGCAATCCCAAAATGTGAAGAAGACCTAAATAGACATCTCTCCAAAGAAGATATACAGATTGTCAACAAACACATGAAAGGATGCTCAACATCACTAATCGTTAGAGAAATGCAAATCAAAACTACAATGAGGTATCACCTCACACCTGTCAGAATGGCCATCGTCAAAAAATCTACAAACAATAAATGCTGGAGAGGGTGTGGAGAAAAGGGAACCCTCTTGCACTGTTGGTGGGAATGTAAATGGATACAGCCACTATGGAGAACAGTATGGAGGGTCCTTAAAACACTAAAAATAGAACTACCATACGACCCAACAATCCCACTACTGGGCATATACCCTGAGAAAACCATAATTCAAACAGACACATGTACCCCAATGTTCATTGCAGTACTATTTACAATAGCCAGGACATGGAAACAACCTAAATGTCCATCGACAGATGAATGGATAAAGAAGATGTGGCACATATATACAATGGAATATTACTCAGCCATAGAAAGAAACAAAATTAAGTTATTTGTAGTGAGGTGGATGGACCTAGAGACTGTCATACAGAGTGAAGTAAGTCAGAAAGAGAAAAACAAATACTGTATGCTAACACATACACATGGAATCTTAAAAAAAAAAAATGGTTCTGAAGAACCTAGGGGCAGGACAGGAATAAAGATGCAGACATAGAGAATGGACTTGAGGACAAGGTGAGGGGGAAGGGTAAGCTGGGACGAAGTGAGAGGGTGGGAGGGAGAAGATGCAAGAGGAAGGAATTATATTATTATATATTATATTATAACAGGTTGCAAGCAAGACAGTAAAATAGAGATAAAAATTACTAATAATTTAAAATTTTGTTATTAATTTGAATTCACATCCTACAGAGATCTATAATATTTGAAAAATAATATCATGTATCAATATATTACTTTTCCAGGACTAACAAAATGAAAACCATAGACTTGGTGGCTTAAACAACAGATATTTATCTTCCCACAATTATGGAGACTAAGAATTCCAGGATCAAGGTGTCAGCAGAGTTGGATTCTTCCAAGGCCTCTCTCCCTGGCTTGTAGGTGGCCACCTTTTTGCTGTGTGTTCCATGCTCTCCCTCTGGGAGATGGAGAAGATAACCATGAGAACACTGATCATACAACACTAGAAATAGGTCTATTAATTTCAGATAAAGAGGATTTTCAGGGATAAAAAGTAACATTACATGATGAAAAGGGAGTCAGTTCTCCAAAAAGGACATAAGATAAACTGTGGATGCACCAAACAAGAGAGCATGAAAAAACATGAGGCAAAAACTAATAGAACTTCAAGATGAAATAGATAAATCCACTATTATAGTTCATAATTTCTGTAATTGATAGTTCAAGCAGACAAAACATAAGAATAGAGTTGACTTGGACAGCACCATCAATCAGTGGGGTCTAATTGGCAGAATATGTACTATTTTCAAGATCGCTTGTAGTACACACCAAGATATATTACATTCTGGGCCATAAAACCAAGTAACAAACATAAAAGAAGAGGATTCATACAAAATATATTCTCAGATCACAATAGAATTAAGCTAGAAATCAGGAACAGACAGATAGCTAGAAAATCTGGTAATATTTAGAAATGAAGCAAAATATTTATTAAAAATGTGAATAAACAAGTCTTATGAACATTTAAAAATATTTTAATCTAAATGAAAATACAGTATATTAAAAAATCACAGAATGCACTGAAGGCAGTGCAAAGACAGAAATTTGCAGCATTGAATTTAGATATTAAAAAAGATCTAAAAGCAATCTAAACTTCACTATTAGAAAACCAGAGTATAAGTGCAATTAATTTAATTTAATTTTAATTTAAAGCAAGTACAAGAAAACAGAAACTAGAACATAAATCTATAATTGAAAATTTAAAAATTAGAGAAAATCAACAAAACTAAAAACTGATTTCTTTGGAAAGATTAATAAAATTGATAAATTTCTAGCCAAGAAAAATAGGGACTAAATTTTGACCCCCACCAAATTCATATGTTAAAGCCCTAACCCCCAATGTGACTATTTTTGCAGACAAGGGCCTTATGTCTCTTACCTCCGTATTACCAAGGAGATAATGAAAGTCAAATGATATTATAAGAGTAGGGCCCTAATCTAGTGGGATTTGTATTCTTACAGGAGGAAGAAACACCAGAGATCTCTCGCCACATGTAAAGACAGAGGAAAGACAACATGAGGACACAGTGAGAGGACAGCCATCTGCAAGCCAGAAAGAGAGGTCTTATGGAAATCAACCTTGCTGTAACACTGATCTTGGAATTCTAGACTCCAGGACTTCTATTGATTAAGCCACTGTGGTATTTTGTCATGGAATTTTAGTAGACTAATATGGGAAGGAAGATGCAAATTATACATATATATACATACATTATATATATATATATATATATAATGTATACAATAAATGAAACAGTTCATCACTACTAATTGAATTGATACTAAGAACTACTAAAGAAATAAATTGAATAACTTGATGTCCACAAAACTGATAAGATAGATGAAATAGGCAAATTCTTTGAAAGACACAAACTCCCAAAATTCATACAAGGAGAAATAGATACTCTGAATAGGCATATATATCAAAGAAATTGAATAATTAATTAAATTAATAGCCTTCAAAAGAAAGGGCCAACCACAAGAAAAGAAAGAAAGAGAGGGAGAGAGAGAGAGAAAGAAAGGAAAGAAGGAAGGAAGGAAGAGAAAAGGAAGGAAGGAAGGAAGGGAAGGAGGGAGGGAGGGAAGAGGCAAGCATCCACCAGTCCATTGGGTTACGGTAGTGAATACTAACTAACATTAAGGGAAAAAATTACCAGTTCTCCATAATCTATTCCAGAATATAAAGGGAGAGGAAATCCTTCATAACTCATTCTTTGAGGCCAGCGTTATACTACAAATAAAACCAGATTTGAAAAATGCAAGAAATGAAACACAGACCAATATCTCTCAGGAACACAGATGCAAAAACCATGAACAAAGTATTCACAAATTGAACTCAACCATGTATAAAAATAATTATAAACCACTACCATGTGGGGTTTATTCCATGTATGTAGGCTGTTTCAACACTCAAAATTCAATTGATGTATCCATCAAATTCACAAATTCAAGAAGGAAAATCATATTTATTCCAATTCACACAGAAAGTACATAGGACAAAATCCAACACCCATTCATGATTTTAAAAACTCTAAGTAAATTAGAATACAGGGGCAGTTACTCAACTTGATAAAGAAGAGATACAAAAAACTTAGAGCTATCATCATACTTAATGGTGAGAAACTACATGTTTTCCACCTAAGACTTACAACAAGACAAGAATGTCTTCTCTCACCACTCCTGTTTAACATCATACCATAAGTCCAAACTAGTGAAAAAATAAAGAAAAGGAAATAAAAGTTAGACAGGTGAGGTAGAAGAACTAAAACTGTCTTCATGAACAGGTTATATGATTACTGACCAAAGACTAAGGTGTAAAAAAGCCCTCTGGATCTTAAGCAAGTATAGAAAGATTTCAGAGTACAAGATTAATATACCAAAGTCAAATTTTTATATTAGCAATTAACAATTAGAATTTTAAATTAAAAACAAAATACCATTTATAATACCACCCAAGAATCACTTAGGTATAAGTCTAACAAAATATGTACAAGTTCAATAAGCAGAAAAATACAAAACTCTGATGGAGGAACTCAAAGCACACCTAGTGAATGGAGAGATATTCAGTGTTCATGTATTGGAAGACTCAATATTGTTAAGATATCAATTTTTACTACCTTGATCTAGATAATGAATAAAATCTCAACAGAAATGTCAGGATTACATTTTGGAGATATTCACAAAATAATTTAAAGTTTTTAAGTAAGGGTAAAAGACCTAGAAGAGCCAAAACAATATAGAACAACAAAGTTGAAGGACTTAAAAAACTCAGTGTTAAGAATTACTACGAAGATACAGTTATCAAGACAGAGTGGTACCAACAAATGAATAGTCACATAGATCAATGAAACAAAATAGAATGCTCTGAAGAAGATTCATAAGTATAATCAATTGATCCCTGACAAAGAAGAAAAGACAATAAAATGAAGAAAGGGTAGTTCTTCGAACAAAAAGAGCTGGAAAAACAAAATGTCACACACACAAAAATCTAGATACAGATTTTACAGCACTTAAAAAAATGATCTCATAGACTAAAACATAAAACACAATACCATAAGATATCTGGGAGAAAATGTAGAAGCAAAGCTAGATGATCTTTGGTTTAGTGATGAGTTTTAAGATATAACATCAAAAGCAATATGAATGAAAGAGAAAAAGTTAAGTTAGACCTTATTAAAATTTTAGGAGTCTGCTCTGTGGAAGAAACTGCTAAGTGAATTAAAAGAAAAACCACAGACTGGGTAAAAATGTTTTCAAAACTCATGTCTGATAAAGAAGTTATACCCAAAATGAACAAATACCTATTAAAACTCAACAATAAGAGCAGTGGTTACCCAATTAAAAAATGGACAAATGATCTGGAGACACCTCATCAAAAGAGATGTACAGATGATAAAAAAAATCACATAGAAATGATAATATTAATTTTTCATTAGAGAATTTTAAAGTAAAACAATGAAGTGGGCTTCCCTGGTGGTGCAGTGGTTGAGAGTCCGCCTGCCAATGCAGGGGACACAGGTTCGTGCCCTGATCCAGGAAGATCCCACATGCCACGGAGCGGCTAGGCCCGTGAGCCATGGCCGTTGAGCCTGTTCATCCGGAGCCTGTGCTCCACAACGGGAGAGGCCACAACAGTGAGAGGCCCGTGTACCAAAAAAAAAAAAAAAGAAAAAAATGAAGTACCACTACACACCTAATAGAATTGCTAACATTCAAAAAGCTGGCAATACCAACTGTTGTTGTGATAAGGAACAACAAAACTCTCAGTCACTGCTAATAAGAATGCAAAATGGTACAGCCACTTTTGAAGACAGTTTGACAGTTTCTTACTGTATCAGTCAGGGTTCTTCAGAGAGCAGAACCAATATGATATATGTGTGTATGTGTACAAATTGTGAGATTTACTTCAAAGTATTTGTTCATACTACTGTGGGGGGTGGTGAGCCTAAAATCTGTAGGCAGGCCAGTAGGCTGAGAACTCAGGAAGGATTTTTCAGTCACAATCTTGAGGAAGAATTCCTTTTTCTCTAGGGAACCTTAGTTTTTGCTCTTAAGGCCTTCACCTGATTGGATGAGGCCCACCCACAGTATCAAGTTCCTTTCCTTTACTAAAAGTCAACTGATTGTAGATGTTAATCACAACTACAAAATACCTTCACAACAACATCAAACAACAGTGTTTGACCAAACAACTGGGCACTGTAGCCTAGCCAAGTTGACAAATTTTAACCATCACACTTCCAAAGCTGAACAGTTTTACCATATGAGCCAGCAATCATGCTCCTAGAAATGTACCCACCTGATGTGAAAACTTATGTGCACACAAAAACCTGTGCAGGAATATTTATAGTCACTTTATATATAACTGTCAAAATTAGAAACAACAAAGATGTCTCTTGAAAGTTAAATAGATAAACAAACTGTGGTACATCCATACAATGGAATATTATTCAGTGATTTTTTTCAAAATGAGCTCTCAAGTCATTAAAAAAAAAGAATGAATTAATGAATCTTAAATGCATATCAGTAAGTGAAAGAAGGCAGTCTGAAAAAGCTACATACTATATGATTACAATTACAGTTGATCTTTGTTATTCAAAGATTCCTTTTTTATTAATTTGCCTACTTGCTAAAATTTATTTGTAACTCCGAAATCAATACTTGCAGTGATTTGGTGATTATCTGAACACATGTGTGTAGTCCCTTTACATGCATATTCCCAGCTGATGTTGGACAAGGCCACGTTTTGCTTTCTTATTTTTGCTCTCAAAATGTATACAAGTATGCTATCTGCAGTCTATTTAGTGCCACTTTTTTTTGCATGTTTGTGCTTTTCATTCATGATTTCTCTATGTAAAATGGCCCCCAAATGTAACACTGAAGTGCTGTTTCATGTTCCTACGTTCAAGAAGGCTGTGATGTGTCTTACAGAAAAAATATGTCAGATAAAGTTCACTCAGACATGTTACAGCTGCTAGCTGTGAGTTCAATGTTAATGAAGCAATAATATATATTAAATAACATATCTTTACAAACTGAAACACACATAAAATAAGGTTGTATGTAGATTGGTTGACAAAAATGTTTTGACCAAAGGCTCATAAGAGCCTAGCCTTGAAGTTCCCCTAGAAGCAGTGGTTTGGTTTGGTATTCACTAATCGAGTGTTTGCAATGACTTTTTAGAACACTACTACCATGAATAACAAGAATTGACAGTATATGACATTTCGTAAAAGGCAAAACTATAAAGAAAGCAACAAATCAATGTTAGCCTTGGTTTTAGGAAGAGGGGCAACGGTTGAATAGAAGAGCACAACGGAAGTTTTTGGGCAGAGTTTCGGTATGATACTGCAATGGTGGATACATGACACTATGCATTGATCCAAAGCCATAGAACTTTACAGCACAAAAGTTTACTTTTAATAGATTCAAACTTAGAGGAAAATCATTTCAAAGTCAGGAAATTCCAGGAGGGTATGTAGAATTGGCGAGAGTATATTAACTGTATTACAAATGTATGAAAGTACCTTGCTGAAAGGAGTTGGGGTGAAGGTGTTGACCTAAGTAACTTTGGAAATGAGAGAAGTCTGTAAGGTTAAAGGCAAAGGAACTGTACATAAGCACTGTACTCTAGCTGATAGTTTTCCCAAGGGTTACATGTTAATTTTTCTACCATTATATATATATATGGAAATCAACAAAAATAAAGAAGAAATGAATGGCTAATGATGGAGCCAGGCATCTCACTCTTGAAGTGGGAGGTAATATGTAAGCAAGGAGACAATACTAGAGAGATCCATGTGGTAATGAATTAGAGTTGGAGACATTAGTATGAACCCTTTAACTAAATATAGACACAGATGGTTTACATAGAGAAATATTTATGTGTATATGCATGAGCTAATCCACACACATATGAAAGGACATGAAAGGACATGAAAATAAGGATGCCCCAGTAACAAAGACCATATCTCATGTCCAGAGGTTGGTTTCTAATGCCATTCTTCAATAAAAGGAAATAGGGCCCCAGATAGAAATGGTTGATTCTAGAACTGGGACAGGAAATATACAAGATGAGCCTGGAGCCTCTTTTAGTGACAATAAATATCTGCTCAAAACATAAATTAAATAACATCCACAATGAATGGGTTATGTAAATGGAACACAGGAACCAATGAAGGAGCTCCTAAAGGCCAAGTTAGAACACACTGAGCAACTGAATCAAAGAAATATTAGTTTATAACCCTCAGTATACAATAAATATCCATAAGCCCATATTGATATAAATAAATAATTGAGTAAATAAATACAGAATTAAAATATCTCATGTGCAAATGAATTCCAAATAATTTATGTAAATATTCTGCCTTTAAAGGCATCAAACATAACTACTTAACCATGCATAGTGACATCCATCCAAAACATACAGCATGAAAGTGGAGTGAAAAAGAGTAATTTGGAGTAGAGGAAGTGAACAAAGACTACCTCAGCCTTGTGATCATGGTTAATATAACATAATGTTATGAAATAGCACTTTATCTCTATGGTCTTCCTCCCTAAAACACAGTATCCTTATCTAATCATGAGAAAAAAAACAGACAAATACTAAGTGAGGGGCATCCCATAGAATACCTGACTGGAACTCCTCAAACCTTTCAAGGTCATCAAAAACAGAGAAAATAGAGTGAAATATTTGAAGCGTTGAGGAAAAATCCCATCAACCTGGAATTCTGTGCCCTGCAAAATATTCTTCAAAAGTGGAGGAGAAATAAAGACTCTCTCAAAGAAAAATAAGAGAATTTGTTGCTGTAGACTTGCCCTGCATATAATGTTAAAAGAAGTTCTTTCAAGAAAAGGAGAAAAATAAAAGTCAGAAATTTGGGTCTTCATAAAGAAAGGAAAAGTAAACATTAATTTCAATATATTATTTCCTTATTAATTATCTTACATGAATGTATTGACCTCAGGATAAAATAAAAACTATTACCCTTCAAAGCAAAGCTCAGCAAAATCTAGCTTCACCCAATTTGTTCAATCAACTTAATCACTAATAATAGATTCACTCTGGCTTCATCGCTCTACTCATTATTCTTTAAACAGCATAAAACAAAATAAAAAAAACGAAGAAAGTAGAATATCTGAGAAGGAATAAGTAAAGTAAAATAAACTTTTATATTTCTTATTCTTACTAGATCTAACAGACAACAGTTTGTTCAAAATAATAGTAACAATGTATTTAGTTATGTATGCTTATGTGGTTGTGTGTGTATGCTTATATATGCTTCTGTATCAGCAGAATGAATGATAGCAATGATACAAGTGAGAGAAATTAGGATTATTTGATTATTACAAGGTACTTCAACTACCTGTAAGGCAGTATAGTATTATTTGAAAGTAGACTTGGATTAGTTGTAAAAGTGTATAAGTATATTGAAAACTTTAAGGCAACCACTATAAAAAGTAAAAAAAAGAGAAAATGAAAACTTCTATACTAAGAAAGGAAAGAAACAGACATATAAAATACTCAATTAAAACCACAAAAAGCAGAAAAGGAATGGAAGATAAAAATAGAAAAAAAAGAACAAACGTCAGCAAATAGAAAGCAGTAGTGTATATGGTAGATATCAGTCCCTCTATATCAATAATCGCTTTGAATGTTAATGGTCTAAATGTACCAATTAAAAGACAAAGATTGTCAGAGTGATTCAAGAAACAAGACCCAACGTATATGTTGTCAATGAGAAATTCACTTTAAATATAAACACACATATAGACTAAAAGCAAATAAATTGAGAAAGAAATACCACATTAACACTAATCAAAAGAGAAAAAGAACAGCTATACTAATTTTAGACAGAAGTCCTTTAGTAGCTGAATGGATAAATAAACAGTGATATATCCAGATGATGGGGTATTATTGAAACTAAAAAAGAGCTGCACTACCAAGCCATGAAAAGACAAGGAGGAAACTTTATATATTTCTAAGTGAAAGAAGCTAGTCTGAAAAGGCTACATACTACAAGATTCTGACTATATGACATTCTGGAAAAGACAAAAACTATGGAGACAGTAAAAAGATCACTGGTTGCCAGGGGTTATGGAAGGGAAGAGATAAATAGGTGGAACACAGGATTTTAAGGGAAGTGAAACTAACTTATACCATAATAGTGGATACATGTCATTATTCATTTCTTTATCCCCATAGAATGTACAACACCAAAAGTTGTTGAACCCTAATGTCAACTATGGACTTTGGGCAACAATGATGTGTCAATACAGGTTCATCAGTTGTAACAAAGGTACAACTCTGGTGGAGGATGTTGATAATGGGAGAGGCTATGCAGGTGTGGAGGCAGGGGAGATACAGGAAATCTCGACTTTCCACTCAATTTTGCTGTGAACCTAAAATTGCTTTAAAAAATAGACTATCTGGGGCTTCCCTGGTGGCGCAGTGGCTGGGATTCCGCCTGCCGATGCAGGGGACACGGGTTTGTGCCCCGGTCCGGGAGGGTCCCGCATGCCGCGGGGCGGCTGGGCACATGAGCCATGGCCGCTGGGCCTGCGCGTCCGGAGCCTGTGCTCCGCAGTGGGAGAGGCCACAACAGTGAGAGGCCCACGTACCACAAAAAAAAAAAGAAAAAAAAGACTATCTGAATAAAAAACTGGGGCAAAAACTTCCAGCATAAACTGCAGACAACAGGCTTATATCATTAATCTAAAGAATCTGATTTAATTTATTTTTAAATAGTTATAAATTGCTCTTTTACTGAATACCAGAATGTTTGTATATTTACAGAGTCTCATTAATTCAAAAAGTATCTGGAGGCTGATTTCATTATTTTCTAACTCAATATTATTTTAGGGAAGCCAGCTGTTTGAATTTTACTAAGCTTCTATATTTATAGAATAATGCTTGCATCCACTAGTGTATACATCATAGTTGCATACACTCTAAGAATAGCAATATTTAGTATAGCTGCTGAACTCAAATGATTATGAGGAAGTTTTGGTGATACCAGTAATACCATTTTCCCTTTATTGTTGGTTATTCTCTGGGATAATGTCGTCTATTTTAAACATTATAGGCATGTATGTTTGCATAAGTTATCTATTGCTGCATAACAAATTAAAACAAAATGGTTTAAACCAACATTTATTTCTTGCAATTTCTTTGGGTCAGAAATCCAGGCTCAATTTTTCTTTTGTTCCTCTTTCTCAGACTCTTTTATAAGGCTGCAATAAAGTTGTCAAAAAGGGTTGGAGACATCTCAAACCTCTGGGGAAGGATCTGATTTCAAAGTTCATTCACGTCGTTGTTGGCAAGAATCAGCACCTTGTGGACTGTTAGAGGACTTCAGTGCCTCACTGGTCATTAGCTGAAAGATACACTCAGTCCCTTGACATGTGGGCTAATCCATAAAACCACACGGCCATTCATGATATATCAGCTTGCTTCACTATAGTGAGCAAGCACTGATCTAGAGAGAGATTGCAGGCAAGATGGGACTCACTGTCTTTAACAGAATAATCTTGGAATTAACATTCTCTCACCTTTGCCATATTCTGTTTCTAAAAGTGTATCAGTAGAAGAGCTTCAAGATGGAGGAAAAGTAAGACATGGAGATCACCTTCCTCCCCACAAATACATCAGAAATACATCTACATGTGGAATAACTCCTACAGAACACCTACTGAACGCTGGCAGAAGACCTCAGACCTCCCAAAAGGCAAGAAACTCCCCACGTACCTGGGTAGGGCAAAAGAAAAAAGAATAAACAGAGAAAAAACAATAGGGGCAGGACCTGCACCAGTGGGAGGGAGCTGTGAAGGAGGAAAGGTTTCCATACACTAGGAAGTCCCTTCGCGGGCGGAGACTGCGGGTGGTGGAGGGGGGAAGCTTCGGAGCCACGGAGGAGAGCGCAGCCACAGGGGTGCGGAGGGCAAAGCGGAGAGATTCCCGTACAGAGGATGGGTGCCAACCAGCACCCACCAGCCCGAGAAGCTTGTCTGCTCACCCGCCAGAGGTGGGCGGGGGCCGGAAGCTGAGGCTTAGGCTTCGGAGGTCGGATCCCAGGGAGAGGACTGGGGTTGGCTGCGTGAACACAGCCTGAAGGGAGCTAGTGCACCACAGCTAGCTGGGAGGGAGTCCGGGAAAAGGTCCGGACCTGCCAAAGAGGCAAGAGACTTTTTCTTGCCCCTTTGTTCCCTGGTGTGGGATGAGAGGGGATTAAGAGCGCTGATTAAAGGAGCTCCAGAGATGCGCGCGAGCCATGGCTATCAGAGCGGACCCCAGAGACGGACATGAGATGCTAAGGCTGCTGCTGCAGCCAACAAGAAACCTGTGTGCAAGCATAGGTCACTCTCCACACCTCCCCTCCCAGGAGCCTGTGCAGCCCGCCACTGCCAGGGTCCCATGACCCAGGGACAACTTCCCAGGGAGAACACACATCGCGCCTCAGGCTGGTGCAACATCACACTGGCCTCTGCTGCCGCAGGCTCGCCCCGCATCCGAACCCCTCCCTCCCCCCGGCCTGAGTGAGCCAGAGCCCCCGAATCAGCTGCTCCTTTAACCACATCCTGTCTGAGCAAAGAACAGATGTCCTCAGGTGACCTACATGCAGAGGTGGGGCCAAATCCAAAGCTGAACAAAGGAGCTGTGCAAACAAAGAAGAGAAAGGGAAATCTCTCCCAGCAGCCTCAGGAGCAGCAGATTAAATCTCCACAATCAACTTCATGTACCCTGCATCTGTGGAATGCCTGAATAGACAATGAATCATCCCAAATTAAGGAGGTGGACTTGAGGAACAACAATATATATTATTTTTTTCCCTTCTTCTCTTTTTGTGAGTATGTATGTGTATGCGACTGTGTGTGATTTTGTCTGTATAGCTTTGCTTTTACCATTTGTCCTAGGGTTCTCTCTACCCGTGTTTTGTTTTGCTGTTGTTCTTGGGTTTTTTTAGTATAGTTATTAGCATTTGTTATCATTGGTGGATTTGTTTTTTGGTTTGGTTGCTCTCTTCTTTCTTTCTTCTTTTTATTACTTAAAATTTTTTTAATAATTATTTTTTATTTTAATAAATTTATTTTATTTTATTTCATTTTATTATATCTTCTTCTTTCTTTCTTTTTCTCCCTTTTATTCTGAGCACTGTGGATAACAGGCTCTTGGTGCTCCAGCCAGGTGTCAAGGCTATGCCTCTGAGGTGGGAGAGCCAAGTTCAGGACACTGGTCCACAAGAGACCTCCCAGCTCCACGTAATATCAAATGGCAAAAAGCTCCCAGAGATCTCCGGCTCAACGTCAAGACCCAGCTCCACTCAATAACCAGCAAGCTACAGTGCTGGACACCCCATGACAAACAACTAGCAGGGCAAAACAAAACCCAATCCATTAGCAGAGAGGCTGCCTAAAATCATAATAAAGCCACAGACACTCCAAAACACACCACCAGAAGTGGACCTGCCCATCACAAAGACAAGATCGAGCCTCACCCACCAGAACACAAGCACTAGTCCCCTCCACCAGGAAGCCTACACAACCCACTGAACCAACCTTAGCCACTGGGGACAGACACCAAAAACAACAGGAACTACGAACCTGCAGCCTGTGAAAAAGAGACTCCAAACACAGTAAGTTAAGCAAAATGAGAAGACAGAGAAACACACAGTAGATGAAGAAGCAAGGCAAAAACCCACCAGACGTAACAAATGAAGAGAAAATAGGCAGTCTACCTGAAAAATAATTCAGAATAATGATAGTAAAGATGATCCAATATCTTGGAAATAGAATGGAGAAAATACAAGAAACGTTTAACAAGGACATAGAAGAACTAAAGAGCAAACAAACAGTGATGAAAAACACAATAAATGAAATTTAAAATTCTCTGGAAGGGATCAATAGCAGAATAACTGAGGCAGAAGAACGGATAAGTGACCTGGAAGATACAACAGTGGAAATAGCTACTGCAGAGCAGAATAAAGAAAAAAGAATGAAAAGAACTGAGGACAATCTCAGACCTCTGGGACAACATTAAACACATCAATATTCAAATTATAGAGGTCCCAGAAGAAGAAGAGAAAAAGAAAGGGACTAAGGAAATATTTGGAGAGATTATACTTGAAAACTTTCCTAATATGGGAAAGGAAATAGTTAATCAAGTCCAGGAAGCACAGAGAGTCCCATATAGGATAAATCCAAGGAGAGACATGACAAGACACATATTAATCAAACTATCAAAAATTAAATACAAAGAAAAAATATTAAAAGCAGCAAGGGAAAAACAACAAATAACACATAAGGGAATCCCCATAAGGTTAACAGCTGATCTTTCAACAGAAACTCTGCAAGCCGGATGGGAGTGGCAGGACATATTTAAAGTGATGAAGGAGAAAAACCTACAACCAAGATTACTCTACCCAGCAAGGATCTCATTCAGATTTGATGGAGAAATTAAAACCTTTACAGACAAGCAAAAGCAAAGAGAATTCAGCACCACCAAACCAGCTTTACAACAAAAGCTAAAGAAACTTCTCTAGGCAGAAAACACAAGAGAAGGATGCTCCAACCAAAAGACATAGACTGGCTGAATGGATACAAAAACAAGTCCTGTATATATGCTGTCTACAAGAGACCCACTACAGACCTAGGGACACATACAGACTGAAAGTGAGGGGATGGAAAAAGATATTCCATGCAAATGGAAATCAAAAGAAAGCTGGAGTAGAAATTGTCATATCAGACACAATAGATTTTAACATAAAGACTATTACAAGAGACAAGAAAGGACACTACATAAAGATCAAGGGATCAATCCAAGAAGAAGATATAACAATTGTAAATATTTATGCACCCAACATAGGAGCAGGTCAATACATAAGGCAAATACTAACAGCCATAAAAGGGGAAATCGACAGTAACACAATCGTAGTAGGAGACTTTAACACCCCACTTTCACAAATGGACAGATCATCCAAAATGAACATAAATAAGGAAATGCAAGCTTTAAGTGGTACATTAAACAAGATGGACATAATTCATATTTATAGGACATTCCATCCAAAAACAACAGAATATACATCCTTCTCAAGTGCTCTTGGAACATTCTCCAGGATAGATCATATCCTGGGGATCAAATCAAGCCTTGGTAAATTTAAGAAAATTGAAATCGTATCAAGTAACTTTTCTGACCACAACACTATGAGATTAGATATCAATTACAGGAAAAAAATCTGTAAAAAATACAAACATATGGAAGCTGAACAATACACTACTTAATAACCAAGAGATCACTGAAGAAATCAAAGAGGAAATCAAAAAATACCTAGAAACAAAGGACAATGAAAACACGATGACCCAAAACATATGGGATGCAGCAAAAGCAGTTCTAAGAGGGAAGTTTATAGCAATAAAATCCTACCTTAAGAAACAAGAAACATCTCAAATAAACAACCTAACCTTACACCTAAAGCAATTAGAGAACGAACAAAAATACCCCAAAAGTTAGCAGAAGGAGAGAAATCATAAAGATCAGATCAGAAATAAATGAAAAAGAAATGAAGGAGACGATAGCAAAGATCAATAATACTAAAAGCTGGTTTTTTGAGCAGATAAAACTGATATACTGTGAGCCAAACTCATCAAGAACAAAAGGGAGAAGACTCAAATCAATAGAATTAAAAATGAAAAAGGAGAAGTAACAACTGACACTGCAGAAATACAAAGGATCATGAGAGATTACTACAAGCAACTATATTCCAATAAAATGAACAACCTGGAAGAAATGGACAAATTTTTAGAAAAGCACAACCTTCCGAGACTGAACCAGGAAGAAATAGAAAATATGAACAGACCACACACAAGCACTGAAATTGAAACTGTGATTAAAAATCTTCCAACAAACAAAAGCCCAGGACCAGATTGCTTCACAGGCAAATTCTCTTAAGCTTTTAGAGAAGAGCTAACACCTATCCTTCTCAAATTCTTCCAAAATATAGCAGAGGGAGGAACACTCCCAAACTCATTCTATGAGGCCACCATCACCCTGATACCAAAACCAGACAAAGATGTCACAAAGAAAGAAAACCACAGGCCAATATCACTGATGAACATAGATGCAAAAATCCTCAACCAAATACTAGCAAACAGAATCCAACAGCACATTAAAAGGATCATACACCATGATCAAGTGGAGTTTATTCCAGGAATGCAAGGACTCTTCAATATACACAAATCAATCAATGTGATACACCATATTAACAAATTGAAGGAGAAAAACCATATGATCATCTCAATAGATGCAGAGAAAGCTTTTGATAAAATTCAACACCCAATTATGATAAAAACCCTCCAGAAAGTAGGCATAGAGGGAACTTTCCTCAACATAATAAAGGCCATATATGACAAACCCACAGCTAACATTGTACGCAATGGTGAAAATTTGAAATCATTTCCACTAAGATCAGGAAGAAGACAAGGTTGCCCACTCTCACCACTCTTATTCAACATAGTTTTGGAAGTTTTAGCCACAGCAATCAGAGAAGAAAAAGAAATAAAAGGAATCCAAATCGGAAAAGAAGAAGTAAAGCTGTCACTGTTTGCAGATGACATGATACTATACATAAAGAATCCTAAAGATAATACCAGAAAACTACTAGAGCTACTCAATGAATTTGGTAAAGTGGCAGGATACAAAATTAATGCACAGAAATCTCTTGCATTCCTATACAGTAATGATGAAAAATCTGAAAGTGAAATTAAGAAGACACTGCCATTTACCACTGCAACAAATAGAATAAAATTACTAGGAATAAACCTACCTAAGAAGACGAAAGACCTGTATGCAGAAAACTATAAGACACTGATGAAAGAAATTATAGATGATACAAATAGATGGAGAGATATACCATGTTCTTGGATTTGAACAATCAACATTGTGAAAATGACTCTACTACCCAAAGCAATCTACACATTCAATGCAATCCCTATCAAACTACCACTGGCATTTCCCAGAGAACCAGAACTAAAAATTTCACAATTTGTATGGAAACACAAAAGACCCCGAATAGCCAAAGCAATCTGGAGAAAGAAAACCGGAGCTGGAGGAAGCAGGCTCCCAGACTTCAGACTATACTACAAAGCTACAGTAATCAAGACAGTATGGTACTGGCACAAAAACAGAAATATAGGTCAATGGAACAGGATAGAGAGCCCAGAGATAATCCCACACACATATGGTCACCTTATCTTTGATAAATGAGGCAAGAATATAGAGTGGAGAAAAGACAGCCTCTTCAATAAGTGGTGCTGGGAAAACTGGACAGCTACATGTAACAGAATGGAATTAGAACACTCCCAAACACCATACACAAAAATAAACTCAAAATGGATTAAAGACCTAAATATAAGGCCAGACACTACCAAACTCTTAGAGGAAAACATAGGCAGAGCACTCTATGATATAAATCACAGCAAGATCCTTTTTGACACATCTCCCAGAGAAACGGAAACAAAAATAAACAAATGGGACGTAACGAAATTTAAAATCTTTTGCACAGCAAAGAAAACCATAAACAAGATGAAAAGACAACCCTCAGAATGGGAGAAAACATTTGCAAATGACAAAGGATTAATCTCCAAAATTTACGAGCAGCTCATGCAGCTCAAAATCAAAAAAACAAACAACTCAATCCAAAAATGGGCAGAAATCCTAAATAGACTTTTCTCCAAAGGAGATATACAGATTGCCAACAAACACATGAAAGAATGCTCAACATCATTAATCATTAGAGAAATGCAAATCAAAACTACAATGAGATACCATCTCACAGCATTCAGAATGGCCATCATCAAAAAATCTACAAACAATAAATGCTGGAGAGGGTGGGGAGAAAGGGAACACTCTTGCACTGTTGGTGGGAATGTAAACTGATACAGCCACTATGGAGAACAGTATGGAGTTTCCTTAAAAAATTAAAAATAAAACTAAATTACAACCCAGCAATCCTACTACTGGGCATATACCCTGAGAAGACAATAATTCAAGAAGAGTCATGTACCAAAATGTTCATTGCAGCTCTATTTACAATAGCCAGGGCATGGAAGCAACCTAAGTGTCCATCAACAGATGAATGGATAAAGAAGATGTGGCACTTATATACAGTGGAATATTACACAGCCATAAAAGGAAACGAAATTGAGTTATTTGTAGTGAGTTGGATGGACCTAGAGTCTGTCATACAGAGTGAAGTAAGTCTGAAAGAGAGAAACAAATACCATATGCTAACACATACATATGGAACCTAAAAACAAACAAACAAAAATGGTCATGAAGAACCTAGGGGCAAGACGGGAATAAAGACACAGACCTACTAGAGAATGGACTTGAGGATACGAGGAGGGGGAAGGGTAAGCTGGGACAACGTGTGAGAGTGGCATGGACATATATACACTACCAAATATAAAACAGATAGCCAGTGGGAAGCAGCCACATAGCACAGGGAGATCAGCTCGGTGCTTTGTGACCACCTAGAGGGGTGGGATAGGGAGAGTGGGAGAGAGGGAGATGCAAGAGGGAAGAGATACGGGGACATATGTATATGTATAGCTGATCCACTTTGTTATAAAGCAGAAACCAACACACCATTGTAAGACAATTATACTCCAATAACTATGTTAAAAAAAAAAAAAAGTGTATCAGTAGACCCAGTCTACTCATGGAGAGCAGATAATGAAAGTTGTGAACACCAGGAGACGGGGATCACTAGGAGCCATTTTATAAGCTGCCTATCACAATTTTTTCAATGTGTATTATATAAAGTACTATTATATAACACACATTACCATTGAAAACATGAGTTAGATGAGCACCATGTTGCCCTTCTTCTATGGAAAATCAGTTTGCCTAGTTGGCTGTCAAAAAATTTTTGAATAAAAAATGAACCTCTAGGCAATCATTCATCTCCACATTGGCCATTAAAGACAGCTGCCATCTGTCATAACTTAAAATGAAAAAGCCATACTTTATACATAAATAGAAGTATTTGTGAAACTTTTCATTTTAAGATGTAGAAAGGCACTTTAATATTTAAGAAGGGAAACATAGTCTTAGAAGGAACTGATTCAGTAAAGCAGACAGTGTATGTTTTTCATGAAGCTTTCATTAATTTTCTATATTGGAGAGCAGTGTAGTCAAATTGGAAGACCCTAAGTAGAAACCGCAGTCCCTAGAGGTCTCCACTAATTGTGATCCTAAGGCAAATCGTTAAGGCAAACTTCCCTTAATTAGATATATTTCCCAAGTCAGAGACAGCATACTCAACAACTCCCACAACTGTGGTAAGCATCTAAGTATTGATTGCTTTCTCTTCCACACTCAGTCAATGAAGTACGACTCCAGTTCAATCAGATGCATTTATTTCTCAATATTTTTGTGTTCCAACTAGCTGAAGTTAGAGTTATCTTGAACTTTCCATCAAGAATTGTAATTTTTAAAGCATACTGATATTTCCATTGATTAATATAACCCTAATTGTTTTCTTTGCTCAAGCAAGACTTTTCTTTGCTCAAGCCCTGTAATTTTTTATCATATAGTACTGCAGGAAGGCAGAGGAACATAAAAGCATATACACTATTTTTAAATGATGGTTTCTATTAAAATATACTACTTAATGCAATCTCTAAATCAGAAGTGTGAAATAACTCAAAATTGGAGAACAATTTACAAAAATGTCTCATGATTCTACTTCACATGTTGGGTGCTGACCTAGGGCCCGATTCAAACTGCTTTGCAGCCAGTACATGTAAGTGGCTGAAAGGTCATTCTTCAGAGATGGCAGACTAAATGTTAAACCAGACATACCACAGAGTTTACTGAAAGCAATGTCCTATTGGACATCCTATTGGGGATGTAACAGCATTATAATAAATGTTTTCCCTTGAGAAACACTAGATAATTCTCAACATTTAATCAAATTATTTATTTTTTCCTCTCAGCTGTTATAGATGTCTTCATATCTATACTACACAAAACATATCTATCCTATACAGTATATTCCTATGCTTCCTTATTGTTGGTTTGGATTGCTTCTCCCTCACATTCTATTGTTTCCTTCCAAATGGAAGAAGCTCCACTAGCATTCCACTTCTTTTTCCCTTCTGTCCCTTAAGCTTAACTTGAAGAGGAGTTACTTAATCTGACTGATGATTTTGCAAGGGGAAACTTGGTGCAATCATCCAAGAATTCTTCTCCATTGCCTCTTGGGAATGAACTGTCCATAGAGCCAGCATGTACTGCTGTAATCCTCCAGACTATGTTTTACAAGGGCAGGCCACCATGTTGGGAGGCATGCAGAGATCCAGCAGTATTTTAGGTTGTAAGGCTCTTTAATTCTTGGGTTCACTATTTTAAGAAGACCAATTTCCTTCAGATTCATCTCATTTTTTAAACATCACCTTAGTGATAAGGATGATGTTCATACTCTATCCATTCAATGTCTTTGTTTTATGCCTTATATATCAAAAAGTCAGGTGGAGAAAAGAATTGAATTACATACTGGACCAACTTAAACTCCAATAATTCTTGTAAATAGTTATTTTTCATTATATTTTCTAAGTTATTATTGCCATTATATTATAAACCACTGCATTCTTGTCTTCTGTAACCAAAAACTTGATAGAATTCTTAACAGTTTTTCAACTGATATAGTTTGTTAGGCTGTACAAATACCATCTGAAATTGACAATATATTGATTTGCCTATTTCTAATGTTTATATCTTGATTTCCTTATTGAATTTGCATCAACTTCCAATGATAGAAGGTAAAAATGCCATCCTTGTATTGAATTTAACAGGAATGACTCTACGGTTTACTAGTGAATACAATACAGGTTTTTGGTTTGAGACAATTTTTAAAAAATATTAAGAATGTATTCTTCCATTAATTGTTTACCAAGAAGCTGCTAAATTAATTTTGTTTCTAATAATGTTGTTGTTAATTTAACATTAAATAATGTAATTCCTTAACTCCTTAAAAAGAATTACAATTAGATAGTCTTAAAAATCTATAATAAGGTGTCTTTCTCCTTTCTACTTTTAACTATTTTAAAATTATTTTTAAACATGGCACATGGATGGCAGGTTTTGTGAGACCCAACATATGTAAAAATATATTTCTATGATTTTCATGCTTAAAAATCTACTAGACTAGGTATAAAATTCAAAATCACTTATGAAGATTCAGCCTCAGTGTATTTGTAGAGGTAATATATTAGAATGTTTATTATAACACCATTTGTATACACTGCAAAGAAGGTAAGGGGATGGATAAATAAAATAGGATATATCCATTTATTAGAAAATCACGTAGCCAGTAAAAAGAATTAAGTAGATCCATATGCACTAACCAGGGAAGTGGTAAATTGCATATTAATTGAATTAAAATGTCATACATACATACATATATAAGATAAATAAAGATGTTTAATTTATTTAAAATATGTAACTATACATATGTATGATTAATCAATTACAGTTGCCCCTTGATATCCATGGTGGATTGGTTCTAGGATGCCCACGGATACCAAAATGCCCTCTGTATTCGCCTGTGTGCGGAACACCTGAAAACGGAAGGCTGACTATAGTTGAAATACTTACTCTTTACATTTTCATTTCTAGTGAGTCTTCATGGAAGTTTTAGCATAACTTTTCTTTTTTTTTTTTTTTTTTGCGGTACGCGGGCCTCCCACTGTTGTGGCCTCTCCCATTGCGGAGCACAGGCTCCGGATGCGCAGGCTCAGTGGCCATAGCTCATGGGCCTAGCCTTTCCCCGGCATGTGGGATCTTCCCAGACCGGGGCACGAACCCGTGTCCCCTGCATCGGCAGGTGGACTCTCAACCACTGCGCCACCAGGGAAGCCCTAGCATAACTTTTGAAGAATCTATATTTATGACTCACCATTCAGTGTATATTTTAAAATAGAAGTCTGGAAACCCTTTTATTTGACGTTATACATTCCTGCAAAATGTGTAACAACATATGTGAAACAAAAATGCACACAATTTTTAATTATGGTTACCTTCTGGGGTTTATATTGGATGGCTACAAGAAAAATATTTCAGTTCTACCAGATATTAATAATAAAGTATTATGTTAATGGTTCCTAATGACTTTTTATGTGTTTTAGTATTTGCTCAAAGGTAACACAGAGCATTATTGTTATTTGAAAAAACAGAAAAACAACTGAACTGGATAATAACCTATTTTTGCAGCATTGCACATATATTATTGTTAATCATTAAAATTAAGTTTCACTGTAGGCATTTTTAACTCGATTTTCAGAGAATTCAGAGAAAATATGGTGGAGTTCTACTATTCTACTCTTCTTACTATTGAGTTTTGAAAATTCTTTATATTTTCTGTACACTGGTCCCTTGTTAGATAAGTTGGCAAATATTTTCGCCTAGCTGTAGCTTGCCTTTTCATCTTTTAACAGGATCTTTCCAGAGCAAAAGTTTTTAATTGTCATGAAATTTAATTCCGCCAAATTTTTACTTACAAATGGTGTACTCTTTTTCAAGATCTAGGTCCCAAAGATTTTTTTCCCTCTGTCATCTTCTAAAACTTTTATAATTTACATTTTACATGTAAATATATAATCCACTTTAAGTTATCATTGTATGAGGTGTGAGTTTAAGTCTAGGTTCATGTTTTTGCTTATAAATATACAAATGCTCCAGCACCATTTTTTTCAAAAAACTACCCTTCTACCATTGAATTTCTTCACGTCTTTGCAAATAGCACTTGGTCATACTTGTTTGGGGATATTTACAAGCATTCTCTTGTTTAATTGACATATATGTCTAATGGAGGGTAGAAGAATATTCCACCTCAAAATATGCCACTTTAGTGTAAAGATTATTTTGAGCTAAAGATTTTTCTCTATTTTCATCTGCTTCAGTTTCATGGATAGTTCTTATTTTATTGTTTCATTTCTTCTGCTTGCTTTGGGTTTATTTTGCTCTCTCACCTACTTTCTTGAGGGAGAAACTTAGAATATTGTTTTGAGACTTACCCCCTTTTCTAAAGTAAGAATTTAATGCTATAAATTTCCATCTCAGCACTAGCTCAGCTCTGCCCCCCCAAATTTTGATGTTATATTTTCATCTTCATTCAGTTCATTGTACTTTTTATTCCCCTTTTATTCTCTTAGCTTGTGGATTATTTAGAAGAGTCTTTTCAAGTGTTTGGGGATTTTCTGTTAATCCTTCATTTATTGATTTACAGTTTGATTCCATTGTGGTTAAGAGAAAAATTCTGCATGATTTCAATTCTTTTAAATGTGTTGAATATTGTTTTATGGACCCAAATATCATCTGTATTGATATGTTTTCTCATTATTCTCTTTGTTTTTCATTTCACTGCTTTTTTCTTTATTTTTCTATGGGCTAAATATATTTTAGAATTTGTTAGAATTATATTATACGTGCATGACTTATCACAGTCTATTATTGTAGTCATTTTACCAGTTCATGTGACCTATAAAAACATGATCTCTCTTTACATGGCTTTACCCTCCCCCATTTATAATAGAATTATTTTTAAAATTTCTTTCTACACACATTTAGAACCACATCAGCTATTATGATGATTTTTCCTTCAACTGTCAAACAAAATTTCAAAAACTCAAGAAGAAAAGGGAAACACTGTGCTTACTCATATTTTTGCTTACCATGTCATTCAGATTGTGTGCTTTCTATTGTTAAATCATCAAGTTCAATGATTCTCTCCTCTTTTCTTTCAGTTCTGCTGTTGAGCCTACTTACTGAATTTTAAAAATTTAAGTTATTGTACTTTTTCAGTTCTACAATTCCCATTTTATTCTTCTCTATATCTTATATTTCTTTTCTGAAGCTTTGTATATTTTACTTATTTAAAACATGTTCATAATTTTCACAGAAGCATTTTATTGATAGCTGATATTACAGTCCTTGAGATAATTCTAATTTCCATTTTTTTCTCAGTGTCAGCATCTGTTATCTTTTCTCATTAATTTGAGATCTCCCTGGTTCTTAAAGTAATAAGTGACCTTGATTGAAATTTGAACAATTTAAGTAATCTGCTGTGAGACTCTGGATCTTACTTAAATCTTGTGTCTTAGCCACCTATTTCTGGCACTGCTCCAGCTGGGGAAGGGTGCTGCCACCTTGTTACTGCCAGGTGGGGGAACAAGTCCAGGTTCTCCATTTTGCCTCTGAGGGAAAGGGGCCCTTTGCTACAACTAGACCTGGAGTCAGGTTCAGGCTCTTCACTATGCCTTCACTAATACTACCTTGGCTGTTTGTGCAATGAGTGTCTCGTTGCTGCTTCCCACATGGCTCCACTGATGCTTCAGAAGGGAAGAGTGCACTCACTGCAGCTGAAAGATGATGAAAATCCTGACTCTGCACTAGGCCACCTCTGATACCGCCTCAGGGAGGATGGTGTGAAGTACCTCACTAACTCCAGGTGGGGACTTCCAGGCTCTCCAGATAGTCTCCCCTGACGCTGCAGAGGGAGAACCCTTGCTTGGTGATGAATGTTCTTGATTTCCAACTCTTCCTTCTCTGACACCGCTCTGGAATGGAAGCTACAACCTAGTGACGGTGGAAGTCTGGATTCTTTGCCTTCTGTTGGGGGTGGTGTGCCATAGTTATTTTATATTGTTTATCTGGAGTGGAGCAGTTATTTTGTTTTAAAGATTTGTGTGCCTAAAGACAGCAGGGTTTCCTAGGAGCTTTTTTTTTTTTTTTTTTTTGCCTGTAACTGTTAGAATTTCCAGGTCAGTTGGCTTCTCCAGGAATTGCTATGGGCTATATGAGAAAAAAGGAAAATCCAGGGAAATCCCCCCAGGTTGTTCCTCAGATTCTGAAGTCTTGGTTATTTTCTTCTCCCTGCCTTTCAAAATCTTGTTTGTTTTATACACAATATTAAGGCATTTTATCTACATAGTGCGAATAAAAGGGAAAAGATATCTACTCCATCTTCCCAGAAATAAAAGTCTCTTCACTGTTCAGTTTTCTTTTATTTTTTGCCTGTCTTCACAGGAATTTTAGCATAACTTCTGGAGAAGTTGTGTTAGGAACTACTATTCAGTAGTAATTTTAAAATAGTAACAAAGAAATTATTTTATTTAGAATTACACTTTCTTGTAATTAATGCCTCCCTTCCCCTGTTCTAAGACATTGCATGCAGTATCAATGTATTCAGTCTCTGAGTACGCTATGAATTTAACTCAGAAAAAAAAAGGTGCCTTTCTCTCCTAGAGCTAATGAAGAGCTCTATCAAAACTATGACAAATCCTATATATACTTTTAAAATCCCTATCAAAACTATGAAAAACACACATGGTGCACAAAATACACCCTTAGGTGCTCAAGAATTTAGCAATAGGCTCTGAGCTTCTACTGAAATACAGATTTAAAATAACTGTGGAAGAAGCTGTAAGATACTACATAATATATGCTGTGAGTTGACTTTGTATTTAATGAACTAGCAATTCATTGCAAAATGATTTATTATTCTGTTTACTTTTAAAGTCCAGATTTGCTTCTATTTCTCTTAATCTATACTGAACTCCTTTTTGTAATACTCCTTTCTAAATACCAAAGAAGTATTAAGAAAAGTTTCACATCTCACTTTTTAAAATCTTTGATTCAAGGTTCTTTCACTTACCAGCAATATTTTATTTGCTGTTTCTATAAGCAGGGTTCAGGAGTATAGTTTTTGTCTTTTTCATAGATCTTACCTTATTTTATAATTCATATTTTCTTTCTCTCAGATCTGTCCAGTGGTAACTCTGTGGCACTGTGACCAAATACCATTCCAGCATTTCTAGTTGAAAGACTATCCTTTCCCCAGTGAATACCTTGGCATCTTTGTCAAAAATCAATTGGTATATATGTATCAGTCTAATTCTGTTCCATTGATCTATTCATTTATCTTTATGTAAATATCATACTGTATTTATTACTGTTGTTTCATAATAAATTAGAAATTCGGAAGTATAAGTCGTTCAACTCAGTTATTTTCTAAATATAATTTGACTTGTAGGTCATTTGTATTTGCAAATATAGTTAGAATTAACTTCTCAATTTCTATTTAAAAATCCACTGTGATTTTGTAATTAGATAGCATTGAATCTATAGATAAATTTGAGAAGAATTTATATTATAATAATGTTGAGCCTTCCAATACATTTATATGGTATAACTCTGCATTTATTTATTGATTTGCCTCAGCTGTGTTTTGTAATTTTTCAGGGTACAGGTCTTTCACATATTTTGTCAAATTTATTCCTAAGTATTTCATACTTCTTGATGCTATTGTAAATGAAATTGTTTTAATTTTATTTTATTTTCTAATTATTCATGTCTAGAGTTCAGAGATATAACTGATTTTTATGTTTTTACTTTGCATCCTATAACCTTCCTAAAATAATTTTTTAATTCTGGCATCATTTTACAAATTCAAAATATTCTACTGGCAATATCATATTGCTTATAAATTTTCCGGGTTTTATTTAGGTTTGTTTTTATTCCAGTAATTCTAGGAAAAACCCTGCCTTGTTCCTGATATTCCTGGGAAACATTCAACCTTTAACAATTAAGAATAAATTTGCTGTGTTTCCTAGATACCATTTTTCAAGTTAAGGACATTCCCTTCTATGTCTGGCCTTCTGAGTTTTTTTAATCATGAATAGGTGTTGAATTTTGTAATATGGAATTGGAACAGGTAGTTCAAATTCTAATCTAAAAGTACAGTGCCCCCCCCACCCCACATTCAGCATATGTATTTGTCTTTCTCCCACAGTGAAAGTGCTGTTTCTCAAGAGCATCAGTATATTTACTTATTTCCTTAATCTTACGATAAATACAAAAAAAGTTTTTTGGAACTATTTCATGTGTAATACAATCAATAGCAAACTTACTGAGTAAAGGTCACATTTTCTTTGCAGTTTTGTATCTTATAAAGGTGTACAGTCAGAGTACCAAATTCAACATTTCCTTTAATTCTATTTTTCTTGTCTGCAGACATGCTATCAATTTGCTATATCAATTTACTATCATAATTTACTTTTATAAACACTTTGATATGTGACTGAGTCAATATAAAGTCATTCTAATAATTCAAGACTTAGTGTCAGTGATATGTGTTTGTCTTTTAACTTTCTACCAAATTATTCACCAATTATCAGTAATGGAGAAATACAGAGTCTTGAAAACTTCCAATCTCTTCCTGTGGGCAAATATAAATCTCTTCTGCTACAAATTCAAGGTGGCTGATTATTCTGGGTGTGTGCACCATTAACAATGGCTTCCATTCTTACACTTAAAAAAAAAAAAAGGGTTTTTTTTTCCTCTAGTGAAGAAGGTAGGCAAACTAGTCCCAGTTTAAACCATATATATTTGAATTTGCATCTGCAGGCTTAGATTTCCATGACTAGGACCAGAGTAGACTTATCAATGTGGACACAATACAAAAGATCCATTTTTGTTGCACAAATATGATATTCATATGTTTCTTGGGGATGCTGTGCAGTTCTACAAATAGCTCTGTGTTCTGTGGAGTTTTACAAATTCCAGAAAGTATAATTGTTCTATTCCTGGTTTCCATATGCATAAACAAACTTGTATCCAGATGCAGCAACATTAAATGCTAGTAACAAAGTTCTCTCTAATCTAGAAAGATAGTGGCAAATGTGTTTCTGAAAGGAATAGCTGGTTTTTAATCTGTAGTGGAAATAAATCTCTCACTAAAATTCAAGGATACATTATCATGATACTGTGTAGGGAGCAATGTAAGTAGATGAGTTGGCAATCAAATTTCATGCTTCAGGGCTTGAACTGTTTTTATAAGGGTTATAATGGGATCTTTTGAAATAAGTGAAGGAATTTTTCTTGCCTTAAAAACTTTAGAGATATCTATGTAGATCATGGTCCAATCTGGAGTTTCAAATGTACAGTTAACATAGCTATTCAAAAAAGAGAATTCAACAAAGTTTAATGTCTCTTAGCTTCCCTGAAGTGACACAGAAAGGCATGATATGAAACCTTTTGGACACAAAAAGGGGCCATGAAATTATTCAACTGGCATTCTTCCTCATCTCAGAGGGAACTGACATCTTACTCTTTCCTGTACTTGTAACCAAAAGACACATTTTTATTCACACAGTAAGGCTCACCTTCTGCTCTCCAGTTCCGTACATCATAGCTGTGTATAGAATCCATAGAAAGCAACATGGCAAAAAAGGAGCCAGTAAAAAATATGTCATCTATATACCAAGAATCAGTGTTGATTCTATGCCATGAACAGCTCTCTTTCATTCCCTTAACTGAAGTGTATACATTATTCTTGTAGTTTAGTGCTCCCTTTAAATCACTTCTTGTATGGAAATTAATGAACATTTTTAAAAAGTATTTTATTTCTCTTTGTTTCTATATCTCTGCTATAATTTATTGTATATATGCTACATGGCCAATTTTATTCTCATGAAATCACCATACAAGATTCTTTGGGACTTAACTCTGATATCTAAACACCCAAAGTGCCCTCTTCTCTAAATAATATCAATAATACCAAAATTTTCTTCTCAAGAGAGTAGAACCACTAAAGGGAAACAGTCTTTTCATAATGTACCTAACAATTAAAAGATACGTGTAAGAGGAGTTTTATAAAGTGTTAAGTATTAAATAAATGTAGTTTCCATTTCATAACCCAAAGGTATAGTAAGTATTCAGTGTATATTTCTTACTACTAAAAAAACAAACAGGGCTTCCCTGGTGGCGCAGTGGTTGAGAGTCCGCCTGCCGATGCAGGGGACACGGGTTCATGCTCCGGTCCGGGAAGACCCCACATGCCGCAGAGCGGCTGGGTCCGTGAGCCATGGCCGCTGAGCCTGCGTGTCCAGAGCCTGTGCTCCGCAACGGGAGAGGCCACAACAGTGAGAGGTCCGCATACCGCAAAAAAAAAAAAAAAAAAAAAAAACCCACAAAACACAAAACAACAACAAAAACTTGATCAATTTAGCTTGTCCTTTGCAATAGTATGTTAAGTTTCATGTCAGAGAAATTGGGAAGTAATAATCAATAAATTATTTACCCAGGGTCATATTTATGTAGCAATCCATGCTATTTCTCAGTATACTGAAATTGAAATTGTTCACTCAAACTTAACATATAGTCCATCAAAATTAGAAACTTACATGGCCATAGTAATAACAAGTTCAGATGAAAGGTAAGTCATCCATAATCATTATGTTCTTTTCTGATTAATATATACTAATGTACCTAGAAGGTTGTTCAGACATAATAAAACCTATTTCAAGAATTTTCTAGTATAAATAGTATAGATACTGTGTTCATAAGTATGATATCTTAAAAGCCACCTCTTAGTTCTCATAAATATATTTAAAAGAAAACAAACAAAAATAGGTTATTGTTAAAATAAAAATCATAACCATTAAAAAGTTAATTCATGTCTTACTAAATTACAGAAATGTTGCTTGCATTAAACTTTTTAACTAATTAGATCAAAGTGTTTTATATCACAAATTTAATGGTAATAGAGATAGCTATCAAATGTGTTTACTTCTTTTTTTATTAGTGAAGCTTTTAGTTCCACCAGAGTATTGCATGTATTTGAAAATACACCTAAATCTGTATTTGAAAAAAAAAAAAGTTTGTCCAAAAGTTATAAATTGCTACTTTGAAAAAATTTTCACTCTGTATAACCCTCACTATGAGATGTTACATTTTATCAGATGTGTGGCTTTTTAAAGATACTGGCCCAAGCAAAACCTGATATGATTTTAACATCTACTCTTGACGTGAGCAAATAAGATAAAATATTCCTATCACATTGTCCGAAAAGTGTTGCTCTTAATTTATTTTCCCTGTTCTCTTCTCTTTCTTCTCCTCTTCCTTCCTCCTTCATCTTCTTTAAGCATACTAATACTAGGATATTAATAAAATAAATATAAGCAAATGATGTTTAAATGTGTTTTCTAAAAGAATAATTACTGTTTACCTGTTTTTCCATTAAATATGATATTCCCTGCCTATATATATCTATATATGTATTATATAACAATATCCAGAAAAGGTCTAAACAAAAGTTATCAGAAGCTCTACATGTATAAATAGGGATTGTCAAATGTGAATTTTATGGTAGTAAGATCTGGATAAGCCATTTCTCAGGGGATTCCCTGACTTCAGTGTCTATAGATTTTAGCTCTTGGTGTGTTTAGGTTTCCCAAAGAAGACTTTTCCCATATTAGATGTGGTAACATGTTAAGCTAAACTGACAAAGTTCTGGGAACTCTGTGGATTAAAACATCTGAGGATCTCGTGATTCAATATGTAAGCGTCCCTTAACCACTTTGTTATCACCACAGTACCCTGGACTGTAATTTGCCTATTGACTGGCTGTTTTACGCTCTCCTGCAAAAGAACCTCTAATCTGCTGCCTAGGTATTGCACAGAGTGGTATATATACCTAACAATTGAGTTGCTTTTTAGACAAACTTTCAATTATTCAGTGTTTAGGTTCACCTTTACTTCCAATTCCATTGATATCTAATACTGACAATTCCTAAGATTTTTGTGGATTATAGAGAGTAACTGGGTTATTTTTTCCAGTTTTATTGAGATATAATTGACATACAGCACTGTATAAGTTTGTTATACAGCATAATGATTTGACTTATATATCATGAAATGATTACCACTGTAAGTTTAGTGAACATCCATCATTTCACATAGATACAAAATAAAAGAAAAAAAAGTCCTTACGATGAGAACATTCCTTACACATGTCCTTCTAAAGCAATGCTTACCAGCATATTTTTAAATTAATATCAAAAGCAGAAAAAAAGGTTGAAAGATGAAACTGAAATACTAATGCAAGTACATGTGCATGAAAGAATATATCAGAAATTGTCTCTTGGATCTGCATTTCTTTAATCCTTAGTATTGCAATATCAAATCAAAGTGTTTATCTAAGTTAGTGGTTCTCACATCTTATATTTGAATTTCCCTAATCTATGAAGTAGAGTGAACATATTATGAGAATTATGAAATTTTAGTTAGAAGTGGGCCACTCCAAATAAGCAGTATAGCAAATTTAATTCTTATTTCATACCATATTAATATTTGTTACAATCTAAATTTACATTAATTTCTCTATTTTTCTAATATAATTCATTTTCCATAATACTCTGTCATTTGTATTGTATGGTTTCTAGTTTCTAATACCCCAGAACATAAAATTCAGTGAAAATACTTGCTTCAGAGTTTATAAAAATACATATAAAGAGTAAAGCATTGACTGAATTATCTGAACTGACCTCTTGAGCTTGTGATTTTAGTCAATCTAGAAGAACTTTGAGAATTGCAATGTACCATTAGAGAGGGAGAGGGAGAGAGACAGAGCCAGAGAAAGAGAATTGTGGTAGACCAGATTATGACCAAAATTGCTCAAAAATATGAAAGTCAAAACGTCATTGATAGTTTAAAATTTGACCAATATAGAGATGCAGTAAACCTGCATTTTTAAGAAAATGCTTTGTTGTAAAACAAAGGCCTAATTGTTTAATAATTATCATGACCATGTGGGAATGAAGGTCAGACAAGATTGGCTGCCTGGATATCATATTTCATTTGATGTTTGTCTGCCAAAGCTTTTTCTAATCTCAAAGGAACACTGAAACCTACATAGGAGACATTTGTTAGAGTGACCACACTTCATTGAAATAGGAGAACCAAATTCCTAAAATTTCAATGGTCAAAAAAGTGTTCCTTCAACCAGTAATTTAAAGCTGTAATATCTTCTTTATAAAAATGGTAAAGAAGAGACATGAAAGGTGATAGATAGTAAACACATAAATGTACTTTTGCTATTTGGATAAAATGGTTGATAATGTCCAACCTTTGACATTTTTCACTGAGAACAGACCATTTTCTTTAGGCCCTTTGCCCCCTGCTATTTCACCTTCCTTTTACACACACACACACACACACACACACACGTGCGCGCATGCGTGCACGCCCACACATGCTCATGCTGATAATCATTTGTATTATAAGAATTTGTAGAGGAAGAGATAATTTTCTCTCCACTAAAAAAAGTATATGTTATTTTAATTCAAATAATTTCCATTAAAGTGCTAACTTAGTAAGCAATGAGAAGTTCAGTCTCCTGATATTGGACATGTTATCAGAGAAAACACAGGGGAAGAAAGATGAGAGATTTACTGGAATTCTCCGAATTTGTTCTGAAGCTATGAAATGAATCAGCTGTTTTTCTTCAAAAATATTTTATATTATAAATCTGTTTTTTGGAAGGCATTGATACTGACAGTGATTTTAGATAGTGGGTTTAGATTCAGCTGAAAGGACCAACCAAGATCACTGCTTCCCACACTGAGCACTTAACTTTGTCCCTTACTTGAATCTGCAAAAGATAATAAATATTGCCTGTTATTTACAACTTCCCTAAAATCTTTGCCCAAAACCCCCCAAAAACTACAAAACCTTTCCTCATAGCTTTGTAGGACAGTGTTCTAAGTATTCATTGTGTTTCCATAAATCCTCACTGTAATTTCCAATTTTCTAAATATATAAAATAATTGTGTCTAAAAATTAATGACAGATCCAAATATTTTAAGTGCTTAAAAATATAAAAAGATAAAGTCATGGAATGATTTACAATCCTTAACAAAGCAGTAGAAACTGACATTAAATAAGTAAAAGGACAATTGTTTTAGGTATGGTACCAATCCTTTTCAAAATTAATATTATTTTCTCAGGAAAGATTATCCCTTGCACAGATAACACTTTGCACAGTTACTTGAATGTAATAAATTCTGACTAAATATTAATTAAATTATAGAACATGAGACATTTGAAATTTAATTACTTAAATATGGGACTTTATATTTCCATAATATACAATGAATCAACTGGAAGGAAGTCATTTGGACTTATTTCCATAAAAACTTGCCAAAAGCTCTCTCAACATACATATTAAAGATTTTGCCCTGATACTCTAATAATCAAAACCTTTTATTAATCAAGTGCCTGTGCTTATATAAGAAACAACATCTGTAATTTAGATCACTCATGACTGTTATAGTATCTTTTGCCAATTTTGACTGAAGAGAACTGTGTTGGCATGCTGAATAGCTTTATAAATATCACATTTTTGGCCATGTAGCAATCTATTGAAAACATATCAAATAAAATTTATTGATCACACTAGAAAGTAAAAGGAGTAGCTTCAATTATAATTATAGAATTTGGGAGGTATTTAGTGATTTTATGAAAGAAATCATAAGATAAATTTTATATAAGAAAAAATGTTTTCATTAATTTAATATAAATATTTGTATTTGACACATTCTGCAGGATATATAATTTTCAGATTGATATCTAGTTTTCCCAGAATCTTCTGGCAAAAATTTTTTTGTTTCATGATTGGCAAATGCTTTAGTATGCCTCATACAGATTTCACTCTTGGGGCCTAATTTAACAGAAGTGGTAGAAGCATAATGAACATTATTTTGGACTTTGTGTTAAAACCTTTTTTTAAAAATCATGATTATTTTAATAACAAGGGAATTGTTCATTTGCTCTTTAATTTGATGTTCACGTATTGAAGGTTATAAGGTCAAACACTGCCTTCTTTATTTAAGGTCTTTTCTGATTTCTGAAATAAAGAATTATTTTACTCTTCTTTTTGCAGTTACAGTGATACCCTAAAGAATATGTCAGGTTAATATATAGGTTAAAAAAATTGGCCAACTAACTGAAATAAAGCAAATAAATGATTCTGAGTCAACTAACTGCTTCTACTGTCTATATGGTTGTAAACATCTCCTGGTTTGATCACTATTTCTATGGAAAGAGAGTCAAAAGCAGAATCATTACAATGGAAAGGACAGAGAATAACAAGTATTGGCAAAGACATAGATAAATTTTAATATTTATGTACCACTAATAAAATTATGTTTATGCATCTATTTTAAGTTCTTTTTAGTATGTCAAAAAATGGAAATGTACATATTTTATCCAACATTTCTGCATATAAACTTTCCAAATATAAGCTCATATAATCTTCACAAAGGGCATGTATAAGTATGTTTATACAGCACTATATTTAATATTCCCAAGCTGGAAAATATTGACATAAAATGAACAAATCATTTGTATTAAATTTATGCAATGAAACACTATACAGCACTGAGAATGAATAATTTACAATTACTACAACTACACAACAACCCATATGAATCACAAAAATAAATGTCAAGTGAAAGAAACTAGACTCCTAGAAGTATCAATACATACTGTATGATTCCAAGTATATAAAATTTAAAATGAGACAAAGCTAATCTATGAAGTCAGAAGTCAGGGTAGTGATTACCTCTAGGTTGGTGAATAATGCCTGAAAAGGAGCATGATGAAGCTTCAGGGGTGATTTTTTTTCCTGACTGGATTCTGATCCCCCAGATGTGCTCAGTGTATGACAATTCATCAAACTGTATATTTATCTTTAGTGTCTATATATTTGCAAAAGCTTTGCATAAAAAGAGAAATTTAAATGAGCCTCATTGTAATTAATTATATATTACTACTCTAAGATAATATAAACACAGTTATTAAAAATTTGTTAAAGTATATGTATTTATATTTATACCCTATAGCCTAATAAAGACCTAGGTTATTCAATAACTGTGTTTCTACAGAAGACAACATTCTGTAATTTGGATCAATAAAGAATATCATCATTTCTTATACCAGTAAATAACAGAAGTTTCCCATTGTAATCAATTGACATACACATCTAATTGTATTGTTATAATGATGATTATACAGAGATCGTAAGTTATTTTTTTCCCAAAATTTTGCTTGAATAAAAGAAATAAGAAATACATCATGTCTCAAACTGAGTAACATACTTCTGCAGAATGAATACAAATTAAAGATTACCTTTATATAACTAGTGGCAGAATTGACACTGTAAAAGTTTTGGGGAATTAACTTAGTTAATAAAAAGAAGTTTGAGTTTGAGAATATTTCACACTATGGACAACCAACTATACTTCTCCAAAGAGGGATAAAGAATACATACATTAAAAATGTCTGTGCAAAACAAAACAAAAACACTAGGCAATATTTTCTGATAAATACAAAACAAAAACAACAACAACATCAAAACAAACAACGACCACCTTTGGGATAGAGAAATTAGAAACTTGGGATTTAGTTCTAGTTCTACATATAGAACTTTGATAGCTTTGCATATCTAGCTACTTTTTCATTAGTTCAACCAATATTGATCAAATATCCACTACATGCTAGGCATTTCTCAGTCTGAGAATTTAAAATAAATAGAATTATTATTCATTTGCTATTTCACAGACTCAGGACATGGAAATGAGCAATTAAATGAAATGGATAACAGTGAAGGAAGGGTCTGCAGAAACATCCACGAGAACAGACATGGGAGGATAACAACAGGGTGATAGCCAAAGCCCAGCTGTGATTCTTTACTCCTAGATCAGTGTCTTGGATTCTGATTCATGCTGTGCATCTAAACAACAGGTCACTGGAAATATTCTTAGGGCAGAATTTGATCCTGTTTATACCACATCCAATGACTGTTCATGCTGCTTCCAAATATTCCTGATTTATAAACTTGGTGAGATTACAGTTTATGCTTCAAAAAGATTGAATAGTTAGACTATTCTCATGAAGTTAACAAGTGAACCAAATATGTGCTTCCCAAAGTTCATTTTATAATTGTATTCTAAAACAAAATTTTTTTGATATTTTAAACTTTTTATTTTAAAATAGAGATTTGCAGAAAGTTGCGGGGCAGTACAAAGGTCTCATGTACCGTTAACCCAATTTCCCCAAATGGTCACATCTTACATGATTACAGTGTAAAACAAAAACAAGGAATTTGACATTGATATGATGTGACTGTAAATGAAGATTTCTAACAGTTTTCAATTAAAACCCAATCTGTGTGTGTGTGTGTGTACCTATGTGTATGAGGGTGTGTTTACTTTCTTAGTTACACTGTATCCTTTCAACAAATTTTGATTAACTAACAGAATCTTTTTCAAACATTTGTCTCCAAATTCCAGACCTTGATAAAATATCTATCTGATTTCTGAGATATACATAAGGGATCAGTCCACCGTCTTTATAATCGTATAATTACAATTCATCACCTGTCTTTTCTGTTTCCATTCTATCAATATTTAGTTTTCCCATACCTGACTAGTGTCTGTCAGCAAATGAAACAGTGTAAGTGGAACAAGAAGCTACAATACAGTGACTGTGCCCTTGAAAAAGATTTCAAGAGTCTTTTTCAGGTTCTTTATTTCTTTGCCTTCTTCTTCTTTGCTCTGTTCCATTCCTATTCCTTTCTTACAATATTGAGACATACACAGAACATCATTTCAAGAATGGAGAATTTAGTCATGTACCATGTTTGCACATAGCTTTAATGTGATTGTCTATGATTCCATAGGCAAACATAATAACCCTGAATTGCACACAAAGTCTGTAGTCATATCATCTGTGGCTACAGATGGAAAACAGCCTGCACAAACAGTAGGTATTGCTAACCAGGTGGATTTCCAGTTTCAATATGTTTGAACAAATCTTTGGGCAACAAACACAAAGACATTAGCAACAGGGCAATGTTGAAGAGGTGTCAGGAGAAAGCACTCTCAAGTCCAACCCTAAACATTTTCTATAAAATCCAAGAATTACTTGAAGAACCTTAGCATATCTGAGCTTATTTCCTCAATTACCTCTGGAGCAGCTTAAAGGCTGCCAATCTCTCCTCCTCTCATTGCTGTGAGATGACCAGTAATTCAAAGGAAAAAAAAATACAGTCTAAATTAGCTGAATGCTCTCAACCTCTAGAGAATTTAAAATCAGGAAACATGATTATTTACGCCTGTTCTTATATCTTATTTGCCTTTATTTTCTTTAAAAAAAAAATCTGACTTTTGCTTATTCAAGGCCATGACCAGCAGTTTGGGAAAGGAGAGATCTTCCTGTGATTGTTCTTCTCCTTTCCTCGCCATTTCTACCTAAGCGACCCCTGATGCTCTTTGATAATGAAGCTACCCAGTTGTGGCCTGATAACTACTGGGGCTGCTTAACACACAGTGCCTGTTCCCATTTTTGAGGGGTTCCTGTCCTCCCCAGAGCCCCTGACACACAACATTCAATAGAACACCCAGTTTCAACTTTCACCTTCAGGACCACTTCCCTCCTTAGTGACTCATTCAAGCAGGAAAGGGAAATCTGTGTTGGGGTGTGGAGTTTTCCCTTCAGATTAAAATGCTTCTGGCTGCTGGCAAAATTAGAAAAACAGCTTCAAGGATAAAATAGTTTTATTTTATTTAATGCTACCAGTAGGAGAAATTTTTAACATCTACACCCACAAGCATGCCCCTTTAGGATTCAGAAGTCACCCCCCTCCTTATATAATACATATAGCACTTTACCTCTGAAAATGATTTCTGACGATGACACGAATATCAAAATTAGGAAAACAGCCAGAAAGCATTTCCTTCCTTTTATGTTTTATGCCAGTTGCCCTCCCTGAGTCTTTTCATTTATCCTGGCAGAGGTTTGTCTCTTTGCCTTTAAAAGTTAAATCCACCTTCATCGCACAATGTAGAAAGAAGTGAAATTAAACTGCAGTGTGTTCCAGAGGAGAAAATCTACTTTATTCATCTCTCAGCCCTACTTTAACTTACACTGACCTAATTACAGCCCACACCAGGAGAAGCAGAAGAGCTGAAGGAGCACTTCTGCCACCTAGTGGTCAATGCCCTGTATTGTGCACTGAGACCTCCACGTTTTCGCTTTATTTTTGAAATGTCTGGCACACAAGTGTAAATGACCTTCTCTAGTCTCTGCATGAATACTGAGGATATGCATCACACACTGCTCTGTTCCTTTGGAGATTCAAAATGTAATGGCCTTCTAAAGAACTCTATTTAGAGAAGGGTGAATTAATGGCTCTTAAGATGGACTATAGCTTGAAAACTGTATTATTAAGACTGTATAACATTTCATGAAAGTTAAATTGAAAATGATAATGTAAATATTAATAGCCACTAAAGCTATCTTTTAAATACTATGAATCGAATTGAATATTTAGGGATGTTAGCACCCTTCTCACTAAATCAGTTATCCTTTCTCGTAGCAGCTGCATGATTTAGCTAGCTGAATGATTTCCTCAGTGCAGCAACTGGCATGTTTATTTGTTTGCTTTTGGGAGTGGTAGTGGACATTTCAGAATGCTCCGTTCTCTTTCTTCTGGCTTCACTAATGAGTTATTGATCAGTGACTTGAAAGAAAAACTTGGATGAAAAATGTAGTCAGCCTTAAATCACTAATGCTAATTAAAACCAGGGAAAGGAAGGAAAATGGAAGGTGCTAAAAATACCCTAATATCAGGGTAGCCAATCTCCTCCTCCATCAAAGCATCAAGGCAGCAACCATGAGCTTAGCCTAGCTTCTCTGCCTGTATCACAGAGCAGGGAAACACCCCGGTGCAAAAGTTCCTGTGGATAGAAAATGAAGGAATCTGCTGTGTACAGAGTGGGTAATCAATGCTAGAATCATTAGGGTAAATAATGGTCAGGGTCACATGTACAGTCCTTTCAACAAAGCACTCAAAAGGGATATGATAATTTTCAGTGTTAGAGTAGATTAAGATGCTCTTCAACATAGTGACTCCAGATTGCTTATCATACTAAATCTAGAGAGAAAATCAGTAAAGAATTTTCATCATTATTTATAAGGACTGTTAAGTACCTACTGTTTTGAGATCTTGTTTAGAGTCGTGGTGATACAAGAGTCTATTTATATGATTTATGGCTTAACCAGACCTATTTTATTTTATGAAAAGTTAGTGTGTTAAAATTGATATGATAACTTATTTGTCAAATGTTTATTGGAGAGTGAACTATGGGCCAGTCCCTTTAAACAGACACAAGGTTTACATATTACAAGCAAAAACCAACATGGTCAGGCTCTCATGAAGGTTAATTTTACTTTTTCCTCTACTCTCTGTACCATGTACACTAAAATAAGAAATGATGTATGATGTATTGCACAGTATCTAAAAATCAACCCTCTCTTTCCAATTCCACTGCCCTTGCTTAAGTCAACCTTCTTTATTTTTAGCCTCGATTATGTCAGTGGCTTCTGAACAGGTCACTATGTTCAATCTCTGTGTTATCCCAAATTTCATATGTTGAAATCCTCACCCCACCATGTGATGGGATTGGGAGGTGGGAATTTGGGAGGTGATTAGATCACCTAATCTAGAGTGTAGAGGCCTCATGGATGGGATTAGGGTCCTAAGAAAGAGACCCTCGAGAACTCTCTCACCCTCATTCTGATAAATGAGGGCACAACGTGATGTCGGTAGTCTGTAATCCAGATGAGGGCCTGCACCAGAACATGACCACGCTGACACCACAATTTTGGACTTCCAGCATCTAGAAATGAGAGAAATAAACTTCTGTGGTTTACAAACAACTTGATATATGGTATTTTTATAGCAGCCTGAACAGACTATGACAAATAGTTTCTTCACAATTTGAATTAATTAAGGGAGTGAGACTTGCAGATATCTGAAGAAGAGCATTCCAGACATCAGGAATTGTTAGCACAGTGACTCTGAAATTGGACCTTGGTTGGTGTGGTCCATAGGGGTTAAGAAGCTAATAAGGCTAGAAGAGAGTGAAAAAGAGGGAAAGTAGTACAATTTGAAGCAAAAGCATTCATATCATGTAAGGTCTTATTGGCTTTTATAAAAACACTGGCTCGTAATCTTAGACAATAGTGCCTTTGGAAGATTTAGAGCAGAGGGGTGACATTATCCTGATAAAACAAGATCCCTAAGGCTACTGTGTTCAGAATTGACTTTCTGTGGACAAATATTTGGAAGCTATTGGGGAAATATAGGTAGGGTATAATAATGGCTTGGACTGCAGTAGTAACATAAGTAGTTGGCTTCTAGATATATATGATGATCCATCAGTATTTTCTGAAGAAATGTATTTGGGATGTAGGAGGAAGACAGAAGTAAAGGGGTGACCCCAAGGTTTCTGATATTTAAAACTGGAAAAAGGGAGTTGCCATTAACACTAAAGGGGAAGAGAGAGGGAAAAGCAAGGTTTGGGGGAAAGATTAGGACATATTAACTTTGAGATATCTATTTGAAATGCAAGTGGAGATGAGTAGGCCGTTGTATATCTGTCTGTAATTTAGGATGAGAGATCTGAAGACATATTTGGAATTTTCAGAATACAAATGGTATTTCAAACCCTGAGACGGTATGAGTTCACCAAGAAAGAACACATATAGCAAAGAACAGAGTTTTAAAGACATTCTCAACTTTGGAGTATTCCACCATTAATAAATCAAGAAGAAAAGGGGAAACCTACAAAGGAGATTAAAGGTGTAGCCACTAAATAAGCAAAGACCAAGAGAATTTTGTTCTGGAAGTCCAGTGAAAAGTTCTGACAAGTGAAGGAGCAATCGACATATCAGTGCAGCTTATAAATCAAGTAAGATGAACACTGAGAACTGACCATTGGATTTATCAGCATGGAGACCACGAATAACCTTGACAAGAGCAGTGCTAGTAGACTGCGAGAAAGATAGCATGATTGGAGAGGATTCAAGAGAGAACAGGTGGAAGAGAGAACGTGAAGAAAGTAAATATACCATATAAACAAATATACCAGTATAAAGCTTTCAGTATTATTTGTGTTCATATTGTTGCAAGAATTTAATAAATCAGTCATGATGACTATGTACCTCAAGACAAAATATAAGTAATTCTTGAGTCTCTTTAGAATTAAGCATATAATGAAATAACAGAAATTGAAGTAATGCAAAAAAACCCTAAAAACTACTTTATTGTTTTTGTTGTTTTTATTATTATTATTAGTGTTCTTTATATTCTTTGTTTTCCTTATATTCCTCCAAATGCAAAATTAGATATATTAATAGTTTAATTACAAATTTTCACAGGTGATCTTTTGTATAGGAATCACCAGTGAATGGACCATATATACAAAAGTGTCTTGTAACATGAAAGGTAAGTATGACTAAAGTGAGAAAAATACACAATATATATATTCCTTTTAAAGAAAATAATTGAGTTCCAAAAATAAGACAAATGATTACATTTTAATTTGATAAATTAATAGTTAATAAAATTTACTGTGTTAAAGAACAACACTAATCAAAACAAAGAAATTTAGACCTTGATTTATCATTTACCTGGGATGACTATCCTTAGAAAGTTTCTTGTCTTCAGTAGCTATCTATACTTAAGAGAGTAAAACAGCTGTGCTATATTCCTAACTAAGAAGAAAAGAATATGCAGGAAAAATGAATATTCAATTTTAGAAGCAATTCATAAAATATAAACATAAATAATCAAAGCACAAATCATGTATTAAACTCTGCTGGGTCTAAAATACTGATACACAAAACCCGCCAAATAGCTGAAACAATCTTGAGAAAGAAAAATGAAGCTGGAGGAATCAGGCTCCCTACTTCAAACTATACTACAAAGCTACAGTCATTAAAACAGTATGGTACTGGCACCAAAACAGCAACATAGATCAATGGAACAGGATAGAAAACCCAGAAATAAACCCACACACTTATGGTCAATTAATCTACAATAAAGGAGGCAAGAATACACAATAGAGAAAAGTCTCTTCAATACATGGTGCTGGGAAAACTGGACAGCTACATCTAAAAGAATAAAATTAGAACATTCTCTAACACCATACACAAAAATAAACTCAAAGTGGGTCAAAGACCTAAATGTAAGGCCAGGCACTATAAAACTCTTAGAGGAAAACATTGACAGAACAGTCTTTGACATAAATCACAGCAGTATCTTTTTCAATCCACCTCCTAATGAAAATAAAAACAAAAATAAATGAATGGAGCCTAAACTTAAAAGCTTCTGCACAGCAAAGGAAACCATAAACAAAACAAAAGACAACCTACAGAATGGGAGAAAATATTTAAAAGTGAAGTGACTGGCAAAGGATTAATCTCTAAAATAAACAAACAGCTCATGCAGCTCTATATCAAAAAAACAAACAACCCAATCAAAAAATGGGTAGATCTAAATAGACATTTCTCCAAAGAAGACATACAGTTGGCCAAAAAACACATGAAAAGATGCTCAACATCACTAATTATCAGAGAAATGCAGATCAAAACTACAGTGAGGTACAGTGTAGTCCACAAACAATAAATGCTGGAGAGTGTGTAGAGAAAAGGGAACCCTCCTATACTGTTGGTGGGAATGTAAATTGGTACACCCACTATGGAGAACAGTATGAAGTTTTCTTAAAAAACTGAAAGTAAGGAATTCCCTGGCAATCCAATGGTTAAGACTCTGTGTTCTCACTATCGAGGGCCCAGGCTCAATCCCTTGTTGTAGCCAAAACAAACAAACATGCAAACAAAAACAAAAAAACTAAAAGTAGAACTACCATATGATCCAGCAATCCCACTTGTGGGCATATATCCATAGAAAATCATAATCTGAAAAGATACATGCACCCCAATATTCATTGCAGCACTATTTACAATAGCTAAGACATGGAATCAAGCTAAATGTTCATCAACAGAGGAATGGATAAAGAAGATGTGGTACATATATACAATGGAATATTACTCAGCCATAAAAAACAAATGAAATAGTGTCATTTGCAACAACATGGATGGACCTAGAGATTATCATACTAAATGAAGTAAGTCAGAGAAAGACAAATATCATATGATATCACTCATATGTGGAATTTAATTTTTTAAAAAACTGATACAAATGAACTTATTTAGAAAACAGAAGCAGTCTTACAGATATCGAAAACAAACTTACGGTTACCAAAGGGGAAACGTGGGGGGGAAGAAATAAATCAGGAACTTGAGATGAACATACACACACTACTATATATAAGATAGATAACCAACAAAGACATACTGTATAGCACAGGAGTCTCTACTCAGTATTCTGAGGTAACCTCTAAGAGAAAAGAATCTAAAAAAGAATGAATATATGTATATGTATAACTGAATCACTTTGCTGTACACCTGAAGCTAACACAATATTGTAAACCAAATATACGCCAATAAAATTAAAATTAAAAAAAACTAAGATAAAATAGTGAGGCCAAAAGAGAAAAGACAAATCATGAATAAAATTACAGAGGGCCACCCTAATGTAAAGCAGGACCATGATAGCTGAAACTGTCCCCCAAAACATGGTGTTATGAAAGGGCCCTCTATGTAGTTCAAACAAGATTAATTCATGATCTTATTGTGAAATATCATTTAGATTTTGGCAAGATACTTTACAGACTCTTACTTAAAATAGTTCAGTTTGAGAGCATGAATTTGAGGCTAGCAAAGGGAAATGAAGATTTCACATGAATATCTTAATCCTTAAAAGCAAGAAAGCTTTCCACTGAAAAAGGCAGAGCATTTGAGGACATGACTTTCCCAGTCTTTGGCCTATAAATATATTAGATCCTCTTTTAAATCCTCCTTTCATTTAGTCTTAAAGTCTGTGAAGTCAGGATTTACTATTTCACCTATACAGAAAAAAATATATATCCATCTTAAGGTTTCTTATGAGTTATAAATAGAGTCTGCTGAAATCAACTTTAAACATTAACACATAGTCTTGGCTAGATGAAATAAAACAGACACACACATATACAGAAAAAAGAAATAAAATAGAACATTTGTTTAGTATTAAAAATTCATTAGTATATTTGAGGGAATAAAATATACTCATAAGCTGTTTTAAATATTTGATGCTAAAGGTTTTACTACCAAATAAATTCATTGAAGAGTAATCTTAAATTGATGTGTTTTTTTTTTCCTTTAATAAATATGCCAGGTTTAATTATCCCAATCTAAACAGTATAGAAGGCAGTGAACATTAAATCCACTGTAATGTTGTTTTTAGGCTGTATTACCTTCATTGATATCAATTTAATTAAAGTGTGCATTGGCAAGGATGAAAATGACTTAATTGTTTAAAACAAAGATTTTCTGAGCCATTGCCAAACCGGAAAATTAAGCACCCCATATGACCCTTTTTTTAATGTTTCTTACAAATCTACTCCATGGAAGTAAGTTTGGAGAAACCATAACTAGTACATTTTTATTGTTTTTATCTAATAAATAGAATAATTTTAAATTACCATATCAGAAAAAGTTTTTAGATGGACAAAGGATAAAGTTTTAAATGGATATCTAAGGAAACGTGATTTTCCACAATTATACTTAGATTTCAGATGTTGATAAACTTTTCTTGAACTACTATATTTGCATTCATTTGTCTTCTGCTTGATTTTCTTTGAAATATAATCACAAAAATATAAAAGGTGAGACTCACATTCCTTGTAAGTGAAGGATTTTTTTTCATTTTTTATTCCTTGCTTATAGTTGAGTCCCTGGAACTTAGTAAACAATAAATATTTATTGAATATATGTATGTTTGAATGGCTAAATGGTTAGAAAAATGAATGAATGAATGAAATATCACTTCCTATTTTAAAGCTGAAGACATTTAGCCTTAGAAATGTTAAGTAAATTACTTAAAGAATTATTACTGAAAACACTGAAGATCCTGTTGTCAAGCTGAGGACTCTTCATTATAACATTCTTCTCATCAGTGGAAATACTGTTTAAGTAAGAGTAGGGGTAGCATTTTGGGGAGTGACAATTCTAATACCTGTTTAGACATTGACTAAAATGAACTAAGAGACAGATCATAAATGAAGTGATTATGAGCTGGATTAGTATGGTAAATGAAGCTACCAGGAGGACAAAACAGTATTTTAGATAACTCATAAGAGAAATCCATAAAACCTGGACTGTAAATGGATAAATGAGATAAGAGTGCTGAGAAATCAAAGCAAACTCCAACAATCATTTGTCTGGGGGATCTGGAGAATGATGTCTTCATTTTCATTAAGGAGGAAAAATGTGACTCACTGAGGAAAATATGATAATTCAAAGTTTCAAAATTCTATGTTGTGAAGAGAGTGAAGATAACAGAATAAACAAGCCTTGTAGGAATTAAGTGAAAAGCCCAAATTAAAAAAAAAAACACAAAACTTTAAAATGGTAAGTGTGGTAATGATCTTTATCCTCATTGAAGAAACTCAAGTGAATGAATGAACAATATACTGACTTTCTTCCTGCTTCTCAGTGATGTCCAGATCTTTTTTTTCCTTTGGGCCTTTCTATTGCTGTATCTTCTGCCTAAAATGTTCTTGCACATATCTCCTTAGCTGATTTTGCTTTATCATTCAACTACCAACTGAAATATCATCTCCTCAGAGTGACCTTTCCTAATCTTAGTACTTAGTATATGCAAAGCGCTGTTTTATGTGCTTTTACATATTTTTTTTACATATATTAACTCAATGTTGATGAAAGTCCCATGAACTAGGTACTATCATAATTATACTTTTCTTAAAGAAAATGAAAACAAAGAAAGTATAAGAAATCTGTAACAACAGCTAAAAAGTAGTCAACTTAGTAATCAGAGAAAAATGAGATTTGAACCAAGGCAGTCTGTGTCTTATTACATGAGCTCAACAACCAGTCAATGCTGCCTATTTGTTAATCCTTACTGATAATACCTTAGAATGCATAACACTCTGAAACCATTGTATTCATTTATTTCCTGGTACATTTTATGCTCTTTCCAGAGAGGCTGTGTCCATAGACAGAATGCCAAAGGCCTATTCTTTGACATAAGTGTGAAATGAAATAAACCTACATCAGCGAAGCAGGGAGGTTGCAAGTACTCTTAGATTTTATTAATTTAAATATTCACATCCTTTTTACCATGCAGCCCCTCCCACTAAAGAAGTAGAATATATTTCCCCTGCCCCTTGGCTTTGTGTTTAGCCCTATGATGTGCTTTGGCCAGTGGGATATTGATGACAGTAACTTGACCAAAAGCCAGAAAAGCATGTATACAACATCTCTGTTTTCACCATGAGAAGAACATGGTTTCGCTAGTTTGCTGGTTCAGGAAACAGATCCAACTGAGATCAGCCTACCACCCAGCTTACCTGCAAACTCATGAGGTAAGTAATGATTCTCAGTTTTTGTGGTCTGTATTGAGAGCTGATTGATTCAGAAATTGGTACCGGAAGAGTGGTATTGCCATTATAAAAACCAAAATTATCTGGCATTGCCTTTGCAACAAGCAGCAGGCCCCAAGAAAACAGGAGAGACTAGGAAAATGTCAAGGGAACTGTTTTAGGAGGATGAGAAATTGGAGACATGTGTTTTGTAGTGATGAAATATTTGGTAAAACTCTCACGTAAGGTTACTTAGAAGATTAAAAATGTACCTAATGAATTTTTGGAACTGCACAGGAAGAACTCCAGGGAAAATAGAATGTTGACAACCTGGGCTTTGCTGTTTTAGCTGCAAAAAATAAAAACTAAAAGTAAAAGATGGGCACAAAAATAAGTTAGCAAGCAGAATTTTGATGGCATATACAACCCAGAACTTGCCAGATTGAAAAATACAACTTTTTCTCATCTCTAGTACCTCCAACCAACAAAGTATTCTCAAAATAAGATACAGATTGGAAGTAAAGAGCCTTTCTTTAGTATTATGTTCATGTAGGTCAATAAAACATATATACACAGCCCTGTCAGGTACTAAAATGTATTATAAAACTAGAGTATTTTTTATAACTTTATTGAGGTATAATTGATATATAAAAACTGCACATATTTAATGTACACAATTTGATGAGCTTGGACAGATGGCATACACCAATACCACCATCTCCACGATCAAAGTGATAAATATGTCCATCACTTAAAAGTTTTCCTTGTGTCCTTTTCCATTTTTTCTGTTTTTGAGAACTACCCTCTTAACAAAATTTTGACTGTACAATATCATATTGTTAACTATAGGTACTAAGTTGTACAGCAGATATCTAGAACCTATTTATCTTGTATAGCTTTATAGTTATAACCTGAACAACTTCCCACTTCCCTCTCTCCCAATCCTCTGGAAACCACTAATCTATATTCTGCTTCTGTAAGTTTGACTATTTTAGATATCTCATATACAGGAAATCATACAGTATGTGTCTGTCTGTCACTGACTTATTTTACTTAGCACAATGTCTTCCAGGTCCACCCTTGTTATCACAAATGGTAGGATTTCTTTCTTTTTTATGGCTGAATAGTATTCAGTTATGTGTATATACCACATTTTTATCCATTTGTTTGTCAATGGATTTTTCAGTTGTTCCCATATCTTGGCTATTGAGAACACTGTAGATATCTTTTTAAGATCTTGATTTCAATTTTCTGTATATATACCCAGAAGTGGGATTGAGTTGATTTAAATGTGTGGTGTGGGGCAAAAATGAGTAGATAAATGGAATATAACAGGAACAATAATAAAACATACCTTAGAGAATCTGAAGGACTGTTCTAGTGGTTGAGAATTAGCAGTTAAAAAACATAGATGCTCCACCATCAAGGAGATGGGGAAGACTGGCAAATTAAATATGGTCACACATCTTTTGCTACTCTTGTTATTGAGACTGAAAATAATTCCACTTCCTTTGAATTTTGTCCCCATGACTTGTATGATCAATGGAAAGAAATGGTGGCATGAACAATGAAAAGAATGTGGCTGAGCTCTCAGCTGACAGCCAGCTTCTCCAGCCTATGAGTGTGAGCCATCTTTGACACACACCCCAGTGGAGTCTCCCAAGCAAGCACCACACCTTTGAGCCCAATGAACCACAGAAATGTGAGTGATGGTAATAAACTGTGGTTTAAGCTACTAATTTGGGGGTGCTTTATGATAAAGCAACAGATAACTAGAAAGAAGCAGATGACGAAGGCTTGAAAAATAAATTCAGGGATTGGTAAGCGCTGTGAAGGAGAGAAAAGAAATGAATGAGTTTGGGATATAGCCATGCATTGACTGATTTAATCGTCACAACAGTATCATTTTACAGTTAGTAAAAGCTAGAACCAGGAATTTGTTTTGAATACCCTTGGCTAGAATTAAATTAGTATGAATGGCTTATAAGTAAACAATTTTGAGACGAGTGGTTAATTGGAAATTAATGCTGTATACCCTCATGTATCAACAGAAATAGCATGTGAAATAAAGAGTCAAATGTAAAACATTCTCTATTAAAAAAAAAAGACTAGGTGAAAGAAATACATGGGATATTAAAATATTTGTAGAATACATGTCAAAAATATCAGATTATTTAATATGTGAGGAGCTTTTAAAAATCAAGAAAAAGGAAGTAAATGTCTTAATTTAAAAATGTACAATATAAACCAATGAAAAAATAAATTTGTAAAAGAAATTTCAATGAAAAACATATTCAACCTCATAAGTTTAAGTAAGATACAAATTAAAATTACTGACATATTTTAAACCTCTTGTCCTTAATAAATGAATGTTTTAAAAATAAAATTAGAGCATCTACTGGTGTCAAAAAATGAGTACCTGGTATTCTGCCACTCAGTCACAGTACTTTTTTGAGTGTACTATGGCATTATCACAAAACTGAATAGTCCAAACACCTTAACATCTTAAATAAACATATTAAAGAAAATTATTAGCAATATGTGAAAAAATAAATCAATTAAAATATTAATTGCTATTATTTAAATAACATAATTCAAAAAACAATATTAATAACAAATAATGGATATTTTTAATAATTAATATTTAAATAGCAATTTCAGGATATATATATAGCTGTCATGTCAATATATAGTTGACAAATGTTTTTGAAATATTTTTTCAAATGTTTTTGAAATACTGTGTCATGAAAAACTGAAATGAGAGAAATGGTATAGCTGCATATTTGCAATTAGATATAGAGTAAGAAGTAGATATAGAAATTGAAATCAAGACAGAGATGAAGAAAGAGGTAAAGATGATACAGTTAAAGACAGACAGAAATCCTGATATAGCAAAAATAGTGAGAGAACCTTCGCTAAAATATGAAGGTAAATCTAATGGGTAGTAAACTTAGGTAGAATGTTTATAACCAACTTTACTGAGGTACAATTTATGTTAAATAAAATGCACTCATTTTAAGTGTAGTTAGCTGAATTTTGACAGAGATACACCAAGTAACCACCCTTACATTCAAGATATGGAAATATTCCCATTCCTCCCCCAGATCCCCTCCTGATGCTTTAGACATTTTACTGATTTTTTAATCAACTTAATTGATGTACAACTCACACAAAGTAATATGCAATTATTCATAGCATAAGATAACTTTGTTAAGGTCTACTAGGTTTATCCACTATAAAGAAATATATTATTTTTCCATTTGTTGTCAACAAATATTTTGTGGGAGGAAACTTTTAAACCCTGTAAAATATTGTTCCTCATCAAACTTTCATAAACTGATCTTAGCATCAGTTTTTTATTTGTCTGTTTTGGCTAAATTAATTAATACAATAGTTGCAAAGTGTTGATTTTCTAATTCCATTCTTTACTGTATATTTATAATTACTATTCTATCAGGGAGAGATTTCTCTATGTATTTACATATCTATCTATTGATCCATTTATTTATGTATTATCTGAATTGGTATAAAAATATACACATACAAAGAGAGAGAAACCTTGTTACTGTCCACAATTTCCATTCAGTTTTAATTTGGACTTTTAGTTCGTAGAAGTATTTATATCATTTAACTTACAGAATTTATAAACCATACAGGAAAAATAATTATAAGATGAAAATAAGATGATGAGTACAATAATGTGAAATATTTTTCACAGATTTCCTTCTAAACGTGCATAAAATAATATATCTATAAAATTATTATCCAATTTTTTCTTGTTCTTGAAAAAGAAAACATTATATTCTCAAATTCGAAAAAATTCTTTGCCTTTTAAAGTTCTGTATTTCTTTAAAATTCCACTAAAATTAACTATGAAATTTACAGTTATATTTTGTTAAATCAGTTGTGCTTTATCTCTTTAGTAATGAGTGATTATGGTTAATAAAGCAATGGCCGCAGCATAGTGAGAAGCTTAGATATAAAAAGTTAATTCCTATAAGGATTTAATCCCAATATGTAAGAGATCAGGTAATAAGTTTCTTCACTTATAAAGTAAGAGATGATAACAATAGCGCCTATTTTATAGGGTTGTTGTGAAGATTAAATGAAAGAATTAAAGGAGAAAAAGCAATAAAGTGTGGAGTACAGTTCCTGACCTATAATGAATCATTTAAAAGTTATCCTTATTATGAGATAGCATCGCTATACCCTTAAATACTAAAATATTCCTTATTAATTAAAGAAAATTAAAATATTGTAACAGGATTAGTGAATATTAGGTATAGTGAAAATAGCTTGAAATTTAAAACCCATCATTTTGTATGTGAATCCTAGCTGTGTTACTTAAGTGATGTTATTTGCTCCCTATGTGACCATACATAAAATTACTTAACTATTCTGCACTGTTCTGTCCCTTTAACCATAAAATGGAGATGATGATGATGATTATAATACTTTTTTGTGAATACTCTTTTGAATTCACATATTTAATGAAACTTGTAGTATAAAATTTTCCAAAATTATAATAATGTAGCACATACCCATATACTATTACGTAGACTTAGCAAATGTTAACAACTTTACAGATGTGTTTAAGCTTTTCTTTTTTACTTTAGCAATGTTATAGACACTCATAAGCCACGCAGGACTATCTTACACAGAGGTAAGCACTACTTTAAGATTAACATATATCTCTCCTATCCATTTACTGCATAAATGTATGTGATTTTTGTATAGTTTTAAAGATACATAAAAGACATTATTTTATGCATCATTTACCAATTTGTTACCGCAATTTACAGATACCGATAAATCTAGTTCACTTATTTTGACCTCCATGAATTTTAAGTGTAGTTATTTTTATTATTACTACTTCCAAAAGTGTAAGTACTATGCTAGTTTTCTGCAATCAAAGATCAACATTTTTAGGATCATTTTAACCTAATAAATGATCATTTTCACTTTTTATTCAAGTATAGTTGATTTACAACATTAGTTTCAGGTATACAGCATATTCAATATTTTTACAGATTATACTCCATTAAAAGCTATTACAATATAAAGGCTATAATTCCCTGTGTTATACAATATATCCTTGTTGCTAATCTATTTCATACATAATAGTTTGTATCTCCTAATTCCATAGTCTTAATTTGGCCCTCTAGCCACTAGTTTGTTTTCTATATCTGTGAGTCTGTTTCTGTTTTGCCACACACACACACACACACACACACACACATATATATATTTGTATTACTTTTTAGATCCTACATATAAGTGATAACATACAGTATTTGTCTTTCTCTGTCTGACTTCTTTCACTAAGCATACTATCCTCTAGGTCCATCCAGGTTGCTACAAAAGGCAGAATTTCATTCTTTTGTGTGGTTGAGTAATCTTCTATTTTATATATGTACCACATCTTATCCATTCATCTGTTGATGGATACTTGTGTTGCTTCCTTATCCTGGCTATTGTAAATAGTGCTGCTATGAACAATGGGGTGCATGTATATTTTGAATTAGTATTTTCATTATTTCCAGATATATACCCAGGAGAGGATTGCTGGTTCATATGGATAAGTGATCAATTTTTTAAAATAATCCTTGAAAAGTATTTTCAATGATGTGCTTCAAAATAATGTGTACTTGAAATATATGTTGCAGGCTCCATCCAATTAGAACAAGCTATTTTCTTGTTACTCAAAAATTTTTATATCCACACTAAGGTCTGCAACCTATTGTATCACATTCTGAGTTACTCTGTTATAATCTCCCAAAGGGTTTCTGTATTATCCTTTATATTGGATAAGCTTTTATTTGAAATATTTTGAGTCTCTTTTATTAGGTGCATAAAGATCAAGGATCATTTTATATTTCTCATATATTATTTATTTTAGAATCAAGTAACGATCCTAATACCAATTACAATCAGTTCATCTGCTACTAATATTACTACGACAGCTTTAGTTGGTTGTTGTTGCTGTTATGGTTGCTGTTATTATTATTATCTCAGAATATCTGTTACCTGCTTTTGCTTTCAGCTTGTCTGTGACATGTTTTAGGTCTCCCCTTTCTCTTTCTCAAATCTATAAATAATTTAAAAATATTTTTTAACATATGACTTTAAACTGTATAAATATATTGATTGCTAATATGTTTGAATTAATGTCCACCATCTTGTTCATTTTCTATTTACCTTACTTACCTCTTCGTTTCTTTTTCTCTCTTTTAAGAGAGAAAAATACACTCCACATACACTCTTTTTAAAATTTTTCCCAATTAATAGATTGGAAATAGTACATTCATTTTGTTTTTTTAAACAAAATGTCATATATTAAGTATGAATACTTTTAAACAATATTACTACAGCTTTTTTGCTATTGTATCTGAGAATCAGAGCATGTTTCTTAAGTAACTGTTGCCCATCTACAGCTGTTCCTCTCGTCTACTCCAGAAAATTACAAGGAATTTAAAGTTTTAGTTCGGATTACATCCATTTTCCATATTATTGCAATATAACATTTTAATTCTAATGTTTTAAAATACCACATTATTACTTACTTTTTAGTTTTATCAAGATATTTGTTGATAAAACTAAATAGTAAGTATTTGTATCATCCATTCCTTTTTTCTGTGTTCAGTTTTCTTTTTAATAAATATACCTAAAACTAGTTCTCCAGTAAAGACCTCTAAGTAGTGATTTTTTTTCTATGCATTACACCGTCTTTATTTTATTCTCATCTTGACCAATAATGACCAACATATTCTAGGTTGATGACTTTTCCTTCAGCATTCAACACGTATTATATCTCCTGTCTTATATATTTTTCTGAGTAAGAAGTCTGCTGTTAAGAATTTGTTCCTTTGTAGATAATCTTCCTTTTCTCTCCAGTTGATTTTGAAATTTATTTATTTTTGGTATTCACTCCAGTATTTGTAGGAGTGAAATTATGTTTAATAATCTTAATAAACATTTATTATGCTTCTTAAGTCTAAATATTTCTATTGTCTTTTTAATTTTGAAAAATTTGCCTCTCTTATCTTTGTGAATATCATTACCTCTAATCTTATCTTCTGCATTCCTATTAGAGATAATTTGGTCATTAACTGCTGTTTCACATTTTCCTTCCCTGTATCTATTTTACATACTTTCCTCAGATTCACATTAAATTTTAAACTGTTTCTTTTTAGCTGTGTTTAATGTTATGCTTTGACTGTTCACCTGTCCACTCATTATTTAATACCAATGATATAGATATGGAAATATGGATGTAAATAGAGATACAGATATATAGACGTAGATATTTTTTCTAGAAGATTTATGTAGTTCTTATTAATTTTGCTTTTTGTTCCTATAATTTCTATTCATTTCACTATAATAGCTTTGTTTTTATTATACTATAACTTCCATTGTAATTCTGTGCCACTTTCATTCCTTTAATTATTTCATACACACTTATAACTCTTTGATTGCAAAGTTTTATTTATTTTTTTAACTTTTTATTTTATATTAGAGTGCAGTTGATTAACAATGTTGTGTTAGTTTCAGGTGTACAGCAAAGTGATTCAGTTATACATATACATGTACCTATTCTTTTTCAAATTCTAAATTTCAAAGTTTTAAATGTGAGCTCTTCTTTAGCCAATGCTTAGTTTGGGATTGTTTTGCTAACTTTTGCTAACTTGTATGCAACCTGCTTTGTGGACAGGCTTCTACCAAGCAGTTTAAGTTTAAGTCCAGAGCTTACACTGATACTGTTTTTATTTTAATATTAACCTATAGTTATGGATTACTGCACATCCTGGATGATAAAATATAAATCTGGACATTTGTATTCTTACCCCCCACTTCATGTGGCTTTAGGTTAAAGTTTAATTATCTTATTGGATCCTTATCCCTATGCCTGATTTCCAAACCTCTCTTCTCAGTCTTGGGAAAACTATCTACTTCTGAACTCCTTCAGTGTGTTGAGTGAAGTTTTCTTAGTCATTTACTTTTAGTGAGGGATATTCCTTTATGTAGGGGTTTTAGTTCCATCTCAAAAGGGATAAAACTGCATACATATTTCCTTATTTAAAATCTAGTCCCGGGACTTCCCTGGTGGTCCAGTGGTTAAGAATCCGCCTGCCAGTGCAGGGGACACAGGTTCGATCCCTGGTGCAGGAAAATCCCACAGGCCGCGGGGCAACTAAGCCCATGTGCCAGAACTACTGAGTCTGCGCTCTAGAGCCTGCAAGCCACAACTACTGAAGCCCGTGCACCTAGACCCCATGCTCCACAACAAGAGAAGCCACCGCAAAGAGAAGCCCACGCACCACAACAAAGAGTAGCCCCACTTGCTGCAACTAGAGAACGCCCGTGCACAGCAACAAAGACCCAGAGCAGCCAAAATAATAAATAAAATAAAACAAAATAAAGTCCCTTGCTAGTAGGTTAATTCCAATTTTATTCCATTATCCATCATTTCCTAGTTATTGATAAATCATGAGTTTTCCATTCCTACTTTGAGTTCACTCTTCAATCCAGCATGTTTCCTTCTTTTCTCTTGAGCTCAACTCTGATTTTAAAGTGGTGATTCTATTTTACCCAGCATTTCAGTATATTTCATGCAAGAAATTTTTGATCAGGTCAGTCATCCATGTTACTGGAAGCCATTTTCATTTATTTCTCACTTTGGCAATTACTTTTATGAGAAAAAGCTACATAAGCAAGGTCAGAGGCAGTGGAATTGCCACAGTGAGAGATTTCAAAGCTTTTGCAAAATGGAATATGAAAACATATGCTCAAATCTGTCAGGAAATGGACTTGAGCACCACAAAGACTTTTCCAGCTTTGCAACATCATAACTCCAAGAACTCACTTGACTTTCTTGAACCCATAAGGAAGAAACAAATTAAGACACAGCAACACAAAGTGTATCTTGCCTTCAAGTTTTTATAAAATTCTACAATACAATTATTATAGGAAGGAGCCTTATAAACTTATTTACTCCAACATTCTAATTTAATAAGTGAAGAAATCCCTGAAACATGAACAACCCAGTCAAGTTCTGGTATAAGAACAGATCTCTTTCTATGCCAGTGTCCTTTTCAGTTTGTGGCTCCTTAAATCTAATTTAGAAAACCCAAAGTTCTTAGGAATAATCACATCCCAACCTACCCCACAGGAAACTTTCAATTTGAGTAAGTTTATTGAAAGTTACATTCAATTTACTGCTAATGTACATTTATTCATATATGCAATTGATAAGCAAAATAGTAAGCATGATAATCATTCAAAAAACTGCAATTTTCATACAAATTTTTTTCAAATTTTGTGTTTTGATTCAGGGAATTTCCTTCCAACTCCTAAATCCTAATGTGTGTGCATGTGTGAGTGTGTGTATGATAATCTCATGAAATACTACACAGCTTTGATGCTTAAACAAAACAAAAACAAGAATAAGATTGAAAAACTCTAGTTTGTGAATCATAACTCTTCTTAAAGATTTAAGAATTTTGCTGGAGGCAGAAATTCATGAAAAGAGTTATAGCCATGCCAAATGTCAGATACGAAGATATGTTGGGTTGCTAATATGTGGAAAAATCATCTAAGTAAAAATTGTGAAACACTGTATACTTACTATACTTTTTAAACATTTTGTGAGGATTCTTAGGGTCCCTTTCATTCTATTTTTATCATCACCAGATTATACTGTTACCCTCATCCTTATCCTCTAAAAGTGAAGTAAATCTGGTTTCTGAAGAAAACCTTGGACTCATAAGAATTTGAAAAGTATAAGTGTTACTACATACAGGTAAACATTTTACTATACATATTTGCTATACTTGGATAAGAAGTGTGTGTGTGTGTGTGTGTGTGTGTGTGTGTGAGTATAGGGGAGCAATTTAATGACTATGTATAAAAGACATATTTGGAACAACTGGGTAATTTCGATATGGACTGTAGCATATTAGATAACAGTGAAGTACCAATGTTACATTTCTTGAATAATGTGATAGTTATGGTTCTGTAGTAAAATATGTTTTTAGAGGATGTATGCTGAAGTATTTAGCGCCATGATATTTATAATTTACTATAAACATGAGGGTTTGTGCATGAGTGTGTGTGACTGTGTGTGTGTGTGCAGAAAGAGAGAAGGAAAATGACAAATTGTTAACGATTGGTGGATTTAGGTAAAGAATATATAAATGTTCTTTTCATTCATTAGAAATATTTCATAGGCATCTCAAAGTGGACATATTTTTAGGCTTCCTATATCTCAATAAATGATTTAATCTTTCACTCATCAAATTCAGAAACACTGCTTTCTCTTTCTACACACATATTTAATCAATCCCCAATTACTACTGATTTTCTCTTTTGAATATATTTAAATATATCTGCTTCTCTCCAAACCTATAGCATCAACTCTGAAATTCTGCACACGATCGTCAATGTTCCTCATAAGCCAGAATAACCTTGCCAAAATATGATGACGCCATCATCCCTTAAATGCTTCCTGTGGCTTTCTATCGCCTTTGATACAAATCCTATAAGGCAAACTTCAAGAACTTTGCTCGTTACCTTACCTATGGGCTTCAGCTGAATGCTGGCTCTTGACTGTTGCTCAAGCTCTTTATTATAACTGAGCTTATTTTCCCAGCATCTTCACCTGAAAATTCTTGTACTTTCTTCAGGTCTCAGGTGAGATGTCACTTCCTTCAAACTTTTTTCTATGAGCCCAAGAAAAAAAGGGTGGGAGACTGTACTGTCTATTCCTACATGCACTTCCAAAGGCCCCGTACTCACTCATCACCCAAAATTATAATTGTCAGCTGTGCCTTACGTCCTTTAGCTGGTATGTCTTTCCTAACTTTGTATATCAGCATCTGGCAGAGTGCCTAAAACATGGCACACACACACTCAATACATAATTGTCAAATGACTCTTGTGTGGGCTATATAGTGAAACCAATTTATAAATGAATTATTACTTAGTAATAATTATTAATTCATTCACAATGTTATAACAGGACCACATGACACTGCTAAGTGAACAGCAGAAAAATGTAAGTATTCAGTAATTTCTAATAAAAAGAAAAAAGTAGTTTAATTTACTTGGATCTCAGATATAATTGGCTTATTTCTCTTTCACTGGAAAAGGGTCTAACTAGGTGAGAGAAAATAGGATTAAAAAACATGAAAATAATCTATAGGGACAGAATCTATAGGAATAAAAAGCACAAAATCAGTGGTTTCCTGGGCTGGGCGTAGGGGTGGGGAGGGTTCAATTGATTAAGATGGGCACACGGGTAATAGAAATATTCTATTTCTTGATTGTGTTGTTCTTACATGGGTGTATAACTTTCACAAAACTCATCAGAAGAATGTACACTTAAAAGTGGTGCCTTATACTTCAATTAAGTTGATTTTTTAGTGCCTCAGTAATTTAAACAGCTTCTCAATAACATTTCCAGCAGAGAAAGTGTTCAACGGTATTGTTATTGGAGGAAAACTGTATGAGATAATATTACTTAAAATTTCTAATTAGTTGCAATAATACTGAAATCAGTTGAAAGAGCCCTTTTATGGTGGTTTGTATATAAAAGGAAATTAATGAGTCCCACACTAATTTTATTCAGTGATTAAATCACCAAACTACTGATCTTTCCCTTGTTTATTCATAGACCATCAGGTAATTAGGACTGTCTCTACTATATCATCTGCCAGCTGTGCGGAGAATGGAGAATGAGAACAATAGTCAGTTCAGCGGGATCATTATCATTCATATAGGAAAACAGGACCTTTGCAACTGTTAAAAGCAGAGCTTGAATATGCTTCTTCTCCTTTTTCTCTGTACTTATTGAATAAGAGCCATGAACCAATTGGAGACATAGATATCTATATGCATATGCAATTAATTAAATCTAATTTATTTAATAGAAACCACCTAATATTATTGTAGCAGTGAAGGTAATTTTAAGAAATAAAGAGAAAAAACAAAAAAACTTAAGCAGGCATGAGTTCTTATATCTAGATACCTTACAGAAATTCTTTTCTTAACATATATCAATTTTATCTAGGAAATTCGTATCAGCTGTCTAATAAATACCATGTCAAGGCAAATTGAGTAAAGCAAAGGGAGTTTCCTTAGTCCATTTGGGCTGCTGTAATGAAATACCACAGACTGGGTGGCTTACAAACAACAGAAATATATTTCTCACTGTCTGGGAGCTGGAAGTCTGAGCTCAGAGTGGTAGGTCTGAGATCAGGGTGCCAGCATGGTAGGGTTCTGGTGAAGGCCCTCTTCCACATTGCAGACTGCTGACTTCTCACTGTGTCTTTACATCGCAGAAGGGGCCAGTGATCTCTCTGGAGTCTCTTTTATAAGGCACTAACCTCATTCATGAGGGTTCTACTCTCCTGATTCAAACACTCCCTAAAGGTCCAACCTCCTAATACCATCATCTTTGAAGGTCAGGATTTCAACATATGAATTTTGGGAGGACACAAACATTCAGAATATAGCAAGAATCAACCACAATTTTGGATCTCTCCTATTAGAAATATTCTTACCTCAATGTTAACTCTATTGAAGACACACACACACACAGACACACACACACACTCTGAAAAACACACTGAAAAATATTAATGGAAAAATAAAGCATAAGAAAATTAATAATACAAGACTAATAAATCATGGCATATAATGATAGAAAGTGATGTGAAATTGATCAAAAACATCTTTCTTTTATTTAAGGTATAACTTACGTAAAATAAAATGTAAAGATCTTAGGGTTCTGGAAACGAGTTTCAATACTTGATTAAACATATACATCTTCCACCCAAAAGATGATAAAGCACATTGCCATCATCTCAGAAAATTATTTTGTGCCTATTTCCAGTAAATTCTTCTCTCAAAGGTGACCACTTCTGATTAGTATCACCATAGATTAGATTTCCCGACTCTTAGCATTCATATAAATGCAATCACATGGCAAGTATATTTTGTGTCTGGTTTCTTTCACCTAACAAACTGTATTTGAGATTTATAGTATGTTGTGGATGTATCAGAAATAGGCCTAATGCTTATAATATTCCTTTATCTTCTTTTTAATGTCTACAGGATCTTTTGATAGTGATATTTGTGTTTTTTACTCTTGCCATCATCAACTCTCTTACCAAGGGCTTATTAATTTTACCAATCTCAAAAATATCAGTGTTTATCTTGATTTTTTAAATTTCTTTCTTCATTTTTATGTCTCTGATTTTCACCCCTATTTTTATGATGGCCTCTCTTTAGGTTTAATTTGCTTTTATGTTCCTAGCTTCTTATTTTGGAAGCTTTGGTAATTAATTATTTCTTTTTTAATATAAGGCATTTGTATGAGAAGTTTGTTATTAATATTATAAATTTCCATTAATCACTGCTTAACTTCAACCACCAAAAAACAAAAAATGTTCTGTTTCCCTTATCATTCAGTTTAAAATATTTTCTGAATCCCCTCATAGTTTTTTGTCATGGTTTGTTACAAACGTGTCTTTAAATTTTCACATATTTATGGACTTTATCAATACTTCATTGTAAATGACTTCTAATGTAATACCATCATCACTACAGAACGTATGTTTTATGTTTTCAGTTCTTTGACATAGGTTAAGCCTTTTGTCATAGCCAAGTCTTTTGATGATTTTGGTAAATATTTCCAAGAGTAATTAGAAAGAATATGTATTCTCCATTTGGGGATAGCGCTTTATACATGTCATTAGACTAAGCTGGTGGATAGCGTTGTTCAAGTGTTCTACATTATTACTGAGTTTGTGTCTACTTGTTTTATAAAATATCAGATAATAAAATATCCAGATATGATCCTGGATTTCCCTTTTTTTTTGGCCAATGTTTAACTCACATGTTTTGAATATCTGTAAAAAGGTGATGACATCATGTGAATTGTTATGTTTTCTTAATAAATTGTCTAACATTTTAATATATCACTATGAAATATTTGCATTTATCTTCGATAATACTCTGATTTAAATTTTACTTTATGTGATATTAACACACCTTCATCATATTTTTTATGCTCACTTTGCCTAGCCTACTTGTTCCATGGTCTTATTTTCATCTGTGTCACACGTACACACACATACACACTCACATATACACATATATTTACTTATCTAGTGCACTTGTCCTCAGCTCTCTGATAGGTTTTAAAAGGCAAAGATTTATAACTTACCTCAATTATTCTCATTGTTAGAGAGCAATTATCATTTGCAATTTCTATAATCTTAAACAGAAGTCAATTCAGATACATCCTCTTAAATTGGAATTTTGCTTGTTTTTTGTAGTTTTACATTGTAGTTGTAGGTGAATAGATAATGTTATGTTATACAGCCAGGCTATCTTTGCCTTCAGGTATGTATCATAGTAACAGATAAGCCAACATCTATTGCTTTATAAGAAGATGAAATATAATTTTCCTACGAAGAAAAATATTTTTAAAATATATTCTGCTTTCCAGATGCATGTTAGCTAGATGTTCTGATAAGCCTTCCTAGATAAAAAAAAAAAAAAAAAAAGAAAAACTTCAGAATGTACTTCTGTTCTCCGAATAAGCAAAGAAAACACCAAGCCTCATTTATAACCAAAAAATACTGAGCTGAGAAAACATCATTTGCTCTATTAAAGAATTATTCTTTAAAATGAGAATTTCTATATTGGCTGCTCCATAAACCCCCACAACTTTAGAATATCTAGATTTGTCTGTTTATTTTTCATTTGCATTTTTCTATCACTGTAAAACAAAAATACAGAGAAATGATCAGGGATATGGACCATAAGCCTCTATAGCAGAGCAGGGATTAACTTCAAAGATGGACATCCACAGCATTTAACTTTCTGAGGTATAAAGGGAAATATTTCAGTAGAGTGGTTGGCAGAGACCTCTGTGGGGAGGTGACATTTTTAAAGGGATTTTTTTTTCTTTTTTGTTTATTAATGTATTATTTATATACAGCAAATTTTACCAACTTCAAATATACAGGTTGAGAAATTTTGGTAATTGTATGTAATAATGAAACTATCACAAAGATCAAAATATAGAACAGTTCCCTTACCCTAAAACATTTTCTGGTGTCCCTTTGCATTCAATTCTCTCCCCACAACCACAGCCCCAGGCAACAACTGATCTGTTTTCTTTCACAAAATTATGCCTTTTCTAGAATTTCTTATAAGTGGAATCATGCATGTGTTTGGCTTGACTCTTTTAATTTAGCATGATGCTTAGGAGATTGATTCATGTTGTGTTATGCCTGAATAGTTTTCTATGGTATGGATAATCACAATATGTCTACCCATTCACAGGTGAATGCACATTTGGTTTGCCTCCAGATTTTGACAATTTCAAATAATGCAGCTATGAACATTTATGTACATATATTTATTGCCATTTCACTTTAATAAGTATCTAGGAGTGAAGTTTCTTTGTCATACTGTAACTGGATGTTTAATTTTATGAGAAAATGCTGTAGTGTTTTCTAAGGAGAATGCATGATTTTGCATGCCCACCAGCAATGTATGTATTCCAGTTGCTCCAAATCATCTGCAACACTAGATACTGTTGTCTTTTTAACCTCAGTCACTTTATTGGAAGTGACTGGAAGCTACTTTAGATTGAGTAGCAGGAGAGCTCTTGCAAAGGGTGTGATATTTGAGACTTGTTTTGTGTCCCAACATATGGCCTATCCTTGAGAATGTTCCATGTGCCCCTGAGAAGAATGAGTACTCTGCTGCATTTGGATGGAATGTTCTGTATCAGTACATCAAATCCATCTGGTCTAATCTTTTATTTAAGGCTGCTGTTTCTTTGTTGACTTTCTATCTATTCCTATTCCTACCCTATTCCTTCACTTTCAATTTACCCTTCTTTATTTTCTTCAAATACTTATAAATTTTGATATGTCTTGCTTATTAAGTTATTATCGCTAGTAGAATGAAACTCCATTCTATTACGAATAAGAGTATCTCCTGTTATCTTCACCCTTTTTCAGGAAGGGCCACTAAGTAAAACTTCACTTTGTGTTATCCATCATATCTGTTTATCCATCTATGTATCTACCTAGTAATTCTGTCTATATAACTTGAATAATTAAAACATGTAAGGTTAATATGCAGTTAAATTTTTTCACATACCTTACTTATGGTAATTATAACAAAATTCTGTGAAGCAATAGGGCATTGTTCTTACCAATTATTTTGCAGGTGAGAAAATTGAGGTTCTTAAAAAGAGCAAAAAACAAACAAAAAAATCTCTTGAAAATTTAATGAAGTCATCAAATTCACATAGGTATAGAAGTAGAACTGATTCTTAAACCCAAGCCTTCTGACACTAAACCTGCATTCATTTCATCATCTTATTATCACGTATACCATAGGAATTAACTTTTATATTTGGTTAGCTTTCAATACATTTTAAAATATCAATTTGATAAGAAGTTAGACATGATAGTAAATATACTAAATTAAATTAAGTTTTTATGTACCTATAAGAGTCTAAGACTTAATTAGCTTGGCACTTGTTAAATTATCAAAGAATTCACTGCTTTAAAAATGATAAGAATTTAAAGGTGTACATATGCATGAGACAGGATTTGAACTCCACTAAAACAGAATTTGTAGTATAGAAATAAATGACTAGTCCAATAACAAAACTACAAATGAAATATTTAAGGATGAGAAAACCTAATCCCAATTCTCATAATAATTTTCATATGATCATGAAAATGTAAAGGCCAAAATATCAAACATCTTAAGATGCTCAGGTATAGTTACAACAAAGGCAGTTCACAACCACAGCCTGACTAAGGAGGCTGTCTAAAGAATGCAAAACTTGTCTAAACAAATGTACAGACTCAGTAATGCTGATGTTTTAAGGTTTGGTTTTTAGTCTCCTAAAATGTTTATCCCCCTTAAAAGAACTTTCTATTTGATCACAGACTGAAAGAAAACTAAAACACGTCTATGTCTCTCTCTCTCTCTCTCTCTCACACACACACACACACACACACACACACACACACACACACCCCAGGAGGAAATGATATTAGAGGTAAAGTTTTGACCAACAACAACCACACATTCGATAAACTTGCTAGATTCATTTGACCTAAAATGAATTACGTTGTATCAGGTACATTACAGAGATAAACTTCACCATAATGAAATTTAGGTCTTGGGATTTCAGACAGAAAGAGAAAGAAGAAAAAAAGCTGGATACGAGGTACTCTCCAATGCATTACTCAAGTGCTCTAATTGCCACTTTGAAAGCTGAAAATCTGAAACATGGCTTCTTATACTGAGATTTTACTCTTTGGATGTCAAGAAACTCTGGGTGCATCTGTTTCTATATTTTATTAAAAAGCAGTACACAAGAAGGTGGAGACATAGTATGTCATATCCTGATTTGTTGGCAATTTCCTATTGCTGAAAATTAAACTGGACTGTAATTGAAAAGTGATCATTATCCCTGTATTTTATTACTTTGTGCAATGCTAATGTGTAGGCGGTGGCTGATTAATTTTACAACTGCCCTTTGATACACAAGAAAGGGAAATTTGGATGCTGAGCAAGATAGTCAGAGGGCTGATGTGCCAATTTAAAGTCAGACGAATATTGGGTCAAACTGTAAAAATAAAAAATGCCTTACGACAATAATAAAAGCATTCAACATTGTCTCTCAAGGTGACCAGGATCTCTGTTTCTAAATATAAGATCCTATGAGAGAAGAATGATGCTTAATGAACTATGTGGATGAGGAATTTATTCTCATGCTCATGACTCATTCAGTTCCCTTTTCAATTTCAAAGGAAACAACATCAGTTAACCTTTACTGGCAATACAAGGTTATCATTAATAAATAGCCACAGTGTAATAAGTTATTATAATTCAGAATAACAGGGATTGGAACAAAGTATTTTATAGTCACTGTGGAAATTATATTCATTCAAAATTATAGACAATATTAGAAGTTATATTTTAATCTTAATTTCTCTTCCCAGGCTCTATAGGACACCCCACTTTCTCTTCTTTTTACTGCTTTTTTCTTGTTTATTTGTCCTCTAAATAATATTAATGCTATTAATGTATTAAAGCAGCCTAGTACTGTAATGTTTTTAAAAGACAATTCATGAACATAGTAAAAAAAAATAATGAAGGGTTTCCCTCATGGCTCAGTGGTTAAGAATCCACCTGCCAATGCAGGGGACACGGGTTCGAGCCCTGGTCCAGGAAGATCCCACGAGCCGCGGAGCAACTAAGCCCGTGCGCCACAACCACTGAGCCTGTGCTCTAGAGCCCGCAAGCCACAACTACTGAAGCCCGCGTGCCTAGAGCCCGTGCTCCGCAACGAGAGAAGCCAGCACACCACAATTAAGAGTAGCCCCCGCTCACCGCAACTAGGAATGCCCGCGCACAGCAACGAAGACCCAACACAGCCAAAAATAAATTAATTTTAAAAATAATAATAATGAAGCTCAGAGATGCAAACAGCTGTAAAGAGAGTGGCCCCCACACTTAACAACAAGAAAAACTTGGAGAAACTGAAAATTAATTATATTTTCAAACTCACCAAAGAACTGAGGTCTCAGGACAATCGAATAATCATAAATCTAAAGAAAGAGAGCTGCCTAAGGGAGAAACGGGTCCTGAACATTTGCTTAAATGAGGCAGACATCACTGGGCTTCATACAAGCCAATAAAAAGATATAGCTGAATCTTCTGAATTAAGCACAGACTGTAAAGACCTTGGAGGTCACAGATAAAAGAAAGCCTGCACTGTTGAGGTCTTTTCCCAACGAACCCCAACTGGTACTCACAGGGAGTATGAGAGAGAATCTTTAGAGAGCTTTTCTTGTGGTACTAGTTGAGAGAGCAGAACGGAAAGGCAATCAGTAACAATACCAAAAACAAAACTGTCTCCCCTGTTTTGCCCGTGGATCACATGCCTTCATCTGCAGGGGAAGAAAAACAAAAAGTCCATTTTAGGACACTGGTAGAAACCAATTGCAGTGGAGGAAAGAAAGTGAAAAAAAAATCACTAACCAGGGGAGGGGCAGGAATATTTACTCTGCCCAGCACTACAGCTGGAGGAGGGGCACATGTTGAACATGCCCTGATACAGAGACACAGTGCCTGACTGAGACTGAGGCTTAGTTAGAACAGAAATGCATGCCCTTCCCCAACCCCCAGTATCAAGCTAGCAAGACCTGGGTACAAATAATAACAATACAGTTAGGAGAGTTGAAAGACATATTGTCTCTAGATACTAGCACAAAGGAAAGACTCAAACCCAGGCCGGAAGCAGACATTAAGAAAATGACCTCTGGAAAACTAGGTCCTTCCCTAACCTTAAGGTATCAGGAGAAGAATTTGAATCCTGTGGTGCACTGAGGATATTCATAGCAACAACACACCTCAATTAAGCCCAGCTACTAAAGGTCTGACAAAAGAAATGGAACACTCACCTCTGAGCATAAAAAAATTTATATCATCATCTACTTTCTTATACAATATTTCTAGCTTTTATTAAAAGTTATGAGGCGTAAAATCTATAAGGTAAAGCATACTCTGAAGCCACAAAGCATTCACCAGAAGCAGACTCTGATATGACACACACAGTAGAGCAATTAGAAAGGCAATTTAAAATAACTTTAATTGTGGACTTGGATTGGCTGTAAATATACATTACAAACTCTAGGACAACCACTTAAAAAGGTAAAAAATGTATAACCAATATGTTAAGAAAGGAGAGTAAATGGAACCATATAAAATATTCAGTTAAAACCATGAATAGCAGAAAAGGAGTGAAGACAACAATAGAAAAAGAACAAGGGCAACAAATAGAAAATAGTAATAAATATGGAGGATATTAATCCAACTATACCAATAAGCACTTTGAACATCAATGGCTGATATACACCAATTTAAAGAGATTATAAGAGTGGATCAAAAAATACAACCCAACTATATGTTGTCTACAAAATCCCATTTTAAATATAAAGACACATACAGATTAAAAGTAAATGGATGGAGAAAAATGTACCATACTAACACTAATCCCCCCCTCACAAAAAAGCAGGAGTAGCTATGTCAATGTCAGACAGAGCAGACTTCAAAGCAAGGAAAGTTATCAGGATAAAGAAGGGTATTACATAATGACAAAGGGGTCAATTCTCCAAGACATAAAAATCCTTAATACTTCTACACTTAATAACAGAATGTCAAACTACGTGAGGCAGAAACTGATAGAACTCCAAGGAGAAACAGGTGAATCCGCTATCATAGTTGGAAATTTTGACACCCCTTTATCAGAAATGGACAGATCTAGTGGGCAGAAAATTAGTAATGACATAGTTGAACTCTACATTAGTCTCATGGACACAACTGACATCTATATACTACTTCACGCAACAATAGCAGAATAAATATTTTTCTCAAACTTACATGAAGTATCCACCAAGATAGATCACATTCTGAGACATAACACACACTTTAACAAATTTAAAATAAGAGAAATAATTTAGGTTTCCCAATTGAGTGGCTATGGTTCCCACTGTAAGGTCTGGCCTTCAGAAAAGAGGAATGAAGCTCTTCAAGGATGGCGGGGCTTCCTCACAAATTTATTTCTCGAGTATTGATGAAAGGTATATCTTCTGGATCCTCCTAGTATGGGTCAGTAGGTCTTAGATGACAAATCCACTCTACTATTTCAATGCCCCTAAGCCTCTGAATCCCTTCCTCTATATTAAACTGAGAAATGGAATACTTCCTGCCATATCAGTAAACAAAGGATGTCACAGTCATCAGCGATTGCAGCCACCATGGATGGTGAGCTGGTGAGCCTTGAGAGAACTCAGGAAGGAAAGAATACTTGCCATCTAGCAGCCATCAGACTGCAGCCACTCCCGATGGTGAGCCCTGAGGAAACTCAGGATGTGAAAACGCAGGATACTGGCCTCAGAGAGCTGAGGTGCATATCAAAGGAATGATTTCAGTGAGCCGAGACTCTTGCATCTTCCCATACATAGAAAAGTGCTAAATTCCTTGACTTGGGATATCTGGTTTTCTTTAATTAAAAATAATCTTTTTTTTTTTTTTTATCTCACTGTTGTGGCCTCTCCCGTCGTGGAGGCTCAGGACGCGCAGGCCCAGTGGCCACGGCTCACGGGCCCAGCCGCTCCGTGACATGTAGGATCCTCCCGGACCGGGGCACGAACCCGCGTCCCCTGCATCGGCAGGTGGACTCCCAACCACTGCGCCACCAGGGAAGCCCAACAATAATCTTTTGATGTTCTGGACTACCTTTCCTTTGTTGCAAAACTTCTATATAACTTGCCTCCCCTCTCGCCTCCTCATAGCAGTTCTCTCAGGTTACTTGAGATGCTGTCTCCCGGGCTTAAAGTCCTAAAAATTCCTGCCGCATAAAACATAACTCTCAACTTTTAGGTTGTGAATAATTTTTAAGTCCACAAAACCAAGGGAGATCTGGCATTTCCAATTCACTCATGGTGGGCCACCTTTTGGTCTATCTTTCAACAATCAAACAAACTACTCAAGCTGCAAAATTAAATGCGGAATCTCCGCTTAGTGGCCCATATCAATGAATTTGGCCTGATCCAACTTTATGTCCCTTCCACCATTATCCCACACCCATAGTATCCATTCTCACACATGTTTCCCAGAATTCTGCTTGTATAAATTAAAAATTCAGAAAGCTATTTTGGAGTGTAGTACACTTCCTCATGTTTCACACTTAGGGGCCTGCTAGCACTTGAGTCTAGTGATAGGTCTAGAAGCAAACAAGGATTGGTGGCGGTGGGTCCTGGGAAAAACTAATGTTGTCTTGCATGGCATCTGCCTCAGTGGAGGCAATTACCATTTCCTCAGGTAATGCAAGGTTAATCCCATCCAACGATATGAAAAGGCCAAGAGTGTACAATGACTGCTCTCAGACCACAATGGAATTAAACTAGAAATCAATAACAGAAAGATAACTGGAAAATCCCACAATATGTGGAGATTAAACAAACTTCATGGGTCAAAGGAAGAAACTCAAAATCAAATTTAAAATATTTTGAACTAGATTAAAACACAGTTTATCAACATTTGTGGGATCAGTAAAAGCAGTGCTGAGAGGGAAATCTAAAGTGTTGAATGCATGTATTAGAAAAGAAAAACTAAGTCTAAAATCAATAAAATAATTTTCCACCTTAGGAAATTAGAAAAAGAAAAGTAAATTAAATCCAAAGTAAGTAGAAGAAAAGAAGTAATAAGAATTAGAGCAGAAATCACTGCAATGAAAAACAGGAAATCAATGAAGAATATCAATGAAACCAAAAGGTGGTTCTTTGAAAAGATCAATAAAACAAACAAGTCTTTGTCCACGCTAAGAGAAATAAGTTTTACCATGCAAACACTGATTTAAAGAAAGCTATAAATCTAAAATAACATTAAATAAATAGACTTTAGAGCAAGGGATATTGTCAGCATTAAGGCAGGACATTACATAAAGAAAAGGGGTAAATTGTCCAAGGAGACATAAGAATTCTAAATGTATACACACTTAACAACATAGCTTTTAAATAAATTAGACAAAATTGTTCATTTTTATGTTTTATAAAAAAACAGAAACAAAAAAATAAAAACTCAGACCTAGGTGCATCTCTGTGAGGTTTGTAGTAATTAATTTAAAGATGTCACACTTAAAATTTAGCATCAAGAAATCTCTCTTGCAAATAAGTACTAGAATGCATAATCCAACTAAACCAAAGTGATTTCAATATAGAGAAAACAAGAATCAGGAATTCGTATTATAAAAAAACCTGGCTATAAATACTGAAATTAAAATCACCATTAATTTTTTTTAAACAGTTAAGTTACAAAGTTGAAATATCAAAACAGAAACTTTTGTACAGACATCACAAAATGTTAAAAGGTTACTAAAACTAGTCTTAAATAAGAACATCAGATAATATTAAGTTCAAGTAATATACAAAAATTTTGGAGATAAAATTATTCTATATTATTCCTTAATAAATATATTTTGTTTTTATGTCAGTATCTATTTGATTATATTATTACATGCATATTCTATTTTCCAAAAATGGAAGAGAATAAAAAATTAAATGAAAATCACTCAGATTCCCATTTCCCAGAAATAATCCCTATCAACATAATATTTTTCATATTTTAAGAAATATAATACGAAAAGCATACACATACACACATATTGTGTCATTTATATAAAATACTGGAAGGAAGCCCCACAAAACAGAAGTCTTAATATCCAAGACATGTTATTATAGGTAATTTTTAACACTTTTTTGCCAATTTTTTCTTGAAAAAGTTCATTACTCTTGTATAATAAGAAAAATATTAATAGACAATATTTTGAAACAGATAATTCCCATTTATATTATTTACTTATTTTTATTAAAATATTATATAAAAAGTAGGTTTTCATTGTATCATATATTTAAATTATACACTATTTTTCTTTTCAATTTTGGTAATACCATAGTGCAGCAGTCCCCAACCTTTTTTTGGCACCAGGGACCAGTTTCACGGAAGCCAATTTTTCCACAGACCGGGACGCGGGCGGGGGGGGGGGGGGGGTATGCAAGCGATGGGGAGCGATGGGGAGCCGCAGATGAAGCTTCACTCACTTGCCTGCCGCTCACCTCCTGCTGTGCTGCCTGGTTCCTAACAGGCCACAGAACACTACCAGTCACTTTTGTTTCTCTTGGGTAAATTTCTAGCAGTGAAATAGGTTCTCTGGAAAGTTATAGCTAAAATTGGTACAGAACAAAAAGGGTGTATTCCAAAGGGGTTTTGTCACTTCACCAGCAATTTATGAATACTCCAATTGTTTCAAATCTTTGCTAATACTTGATTTTGGTAAGTCCTTATTTTTTTACCATTATAATGGGTGTGTAATGTTACTTCATCATGGTTTTAAATTGCATTTCCTTCATGACTAGTGCTCTTGAGCATTTTTCCATGTGCATAGTGACCACTCATATACATTCCTTTACAAAGCATCTCTTCAATTTTTTACCCATTTATAGTTTTGTTATATTTATACTGTTGTTCTTTTATGATTGAATTTTAAGAGATTTAAATACTTAGGCTACAAAAATATTTTCATATATATTTCTTATATGCTGAATACAGGGTATTTTCAGATTTATTTATTACAATATTTTCTCCTAATTTGTGGCCTGAATTTTCATTTTCTTTAGAGTGATTTTCAATGAGCAGATGTTTTTTGATTTGGATGAAGTTCAGTTCATCATTTTTTTTTCTTTTTTGCTTCATGATTTCTTTGCCTATCTGAAAATCATTGTCAATCATAACAATCATTTTCTACTAAATACTTTTTTGTGGTTGTTTGTTTTACAAATTTTATAATTTTTGCTTTTATAATCAGGTCTGTGATCCATATTGAGTTAAATTGTTATGTATCACATGAGGTAAGAGTCAAGATTCACTTTTTTAAATATGTAGAGAGATATCCAGTTGTGTCTGTACCAGTTGCTGAAAAGACTATCTTTTCTCTTTTGTAATTGTCTTGCCGTCTTTGTCAAAAATTTATTGGCACAAATGTGCGTCAATTATTTTAACAGTATAGGAAATTTTGAAACCAGCTAATTTACATCATACAACTCTGGCCTTTTTTAAATAATAGATTTCAATAATGGATTTTAAGACATTTTCATTGTTACATGTATTTTAAAATCAGCTTATCAATTTCTACAAAGAAAAAATCTGCTGAGATATTGATTTGGATTGGGTTGAATCTATAGATCAACTTGGATCAAATTTCCCTTTTAAAAATATTGAATCATCCAACACAGGAACCTGGTAAAAATATCCAGGTATTTAAGCCTTCTTTAATTACCCTCAATAGTGTTTTATAGTTTCTGTTGTAAAATTATTAAACATTTTATTTAACATATCTAAAAATTCTTCATTTTTGAGGCTTTTGATGATTTTATTGCTCATTTTTAAAAATTATGTCTATTGCTGATATATACATGCAAATGATTTTTTTCAATCAACTCTGTTCTATGGTCTTATAAAAGTCAGTTGTTAGTTCTAGCAGCTTTTATTAGATTCCTTAGAATTTCTAAATGTACAATTATGTCTTCAGCAAATAAAGGCTGTTTAATTCTCTTTTCAAGCTGTATGCCTAGATTTCTTTTTCTTGATTTATTTCATTAGCAAAATGTTCAGTTCAATATTGAATGGAAATAATAATAATGAAAATCTTTGCCTTTTCCTAATAATAGAAAAGAGAATCCAGTTAGTTCTTTCTCAAATATTTCATTTCTCTTTTTTATGTTCGTTTTCATTTAAATATTTGTACAAAAGTATAATAGCTCGTCTAAAATTCTTGCTAATTCCATCACCTCTGACATTTTTGGGTCTATTTCTATTGATTTAAAAAAATGCCTGGTTTTGAGTCACATTTTCCTGCTTCTTGGTGTGTTTAGGATTTTTGACTGGGTGCTGAACTTAGTGAAAACTGCATTATTGAGTGCACTTTTTAAAATGTCTTCTATAAAGAACGTTAAGCGCTGTTTTGGCAGGCAGTTATTGACAGTTTAGTTTGTTACTCTTCAGGTATATATATATCTTTTTCTTTTTTTCTCCCTGTGTTTTTATTACAGAATTGACATGCAGCACTGTATTATAAGCATAATGTTTGACTTACATACATCATGAAATGATTATCACAATAAATTTAGTGAGCATTCATCTCATATAGATACAAAATTAAATAAATAGAAAAAATGATTTTTCTTATGATGAGAATTCTTAGGATTTACTCTCTTAACAACTTTCATATATAATGTACCGCTATGTTACTTATATTTATCATGCTGTAAATTCCATCCTTAGTACTTATCTATCTTGTAACTGTAAGTTTGTACCTTTTGACTGCTTTCACCCAATTCCCCCTCCTCACCATCTGCCTCTGATAACCACAAACCTGATCTTTTTATATGAGTTTTTTTTTAAAGTATAATTGACCTACAACACTATATTAGTTCCTGTTACACAACATAGTCATTCAATATTTCTATACATTTCAAAATGATCGCCAAGATAAGTCTAAAGTTATAGTTGTCCCCATACAAAGATATTACATAGCATACACACTGCACATAGCTATATATATATACATATATATATATGATTATTTTAAGTCGCTAACCTCTTTTGTTCAAATGCATTCAGGTCTAACTTTTAAGGCATTTCTAGGGAGGGTCTGCAGTAGCCTCCACTACAGAGCTATTTTACTCTGCTAAGGTGTGACCCACTTGGAGTCCCTTCTAAATTCCAGGTCATCAGTGAGGATTCTCTACTCTGGCTGATTCGAACTCAAACGGCTCCTCCACACTGTGAGCTCTGAGAATATTGAGCTTACAACTCCCTGGTGGATTTTTGCTGGCTTTCTACACTATGACTTTCCATATATAAGAACTCGTATTCAAGAAGGACTCAAGGAGATGCCTACTCTGTTTCCTGGAGCTCACTTTCTGCATAACTTTCTTAATTCTGCCCTACAAATGCTGCTGCCTCAACTCCCCCAAACATAATCATCACCTCCTCATTTCAGTGAGGACATAGGATTCTGTTTGGTTTCCTTCTTCATGTACCTAAGGTCCAGAAATTGCCTCCAGCAGAAAAGTGGGGGAATCATAGGCTTACCTCATTTGTTTTCCTTCTCTCGGAGATTACAGTCCTATACTGCCTATTTTTGAATGTCTAAGAAAGGTTTTTCATATATTTTTTCCTAATTTTTTTCACTGTTACAATTGATATTGTTTCCTAATTTTTTCCACTGTTGTGATTGAGGTTATGCCTAGTCATTATCACTCTATCATAGCCGGGAGCAAAATTCAACAGTTTGTCTTTTCAATAAACTTTTAAAAAAATATATTTTAGAATAATTTTAGATTCGTAAAAAAGTTTCAAGAATATTACAGAGAACTTGCACATATCCCACATTTAGATTCCCCTACTGTTATCACTACTATGGTACATTTGTCACAACTAATGAACAGATCTAACTACATAATTAAAGGCCATACTTTATTAATATTTCATTAGTTTTTCCTAATGTCCTTTTTCTACCCCAGGACCCCATCTATGATACCACATTACATTTATTCGTCATGTCTCGTTAGGTTCCTAGATTGTAACAGTTTCTCAGCCTTTCCCTGTTTCTGATGACCTCAACAATTGGCTTTTAATTTGTTTCCTGCTTTCCTTAAACTTTGTTAAAAACTTTTGTATATTAATCAAATAAAGAGTGTAATATGTCATTTCACCTACCAAATTAATGAAGTAGTTAAAAATTATAAAATTTAATTTTGATAATTCCCATATAATTGCTCTCCTCTTTAGAGTAGCTTATATCTGTATTTATATGCTCCAAACATACCTGAATATCTTTATTGCATTATTTTCATTTTTATATCTTATTTCATTAGTATTTTCTGAGGAAAAACTACAGGTTGTTACTCAGACCTCAAAAAGAGGTGGCAGTCATCACGCATGGAGTAAACAGGCAAAGTGGTGGAATGTGCTGCACTCAGTTAATCACAAGAATGAAGATAATCAAGTTTCAAAGGAATCTGATCAGGTAGAGTTAAAGGTCCTATTGCTGTCACATTGCACAACATCCAGTCCAGATAGCCCAGCAGTAAACTCCATGCCTGAGAGCAATGGCACTTTAATAACAAAAATCCCAACTGTGATGGTTAATTTTATCTGTCTACTTGGCTAGGCTATGATGCCCAGTTGTTTGGTCAAACGCTAGTCTAGATGTTGCCGTGAAGGTATTTTTTAAGATATGATTAACATTTAGAATCGGTGGGTGAGACTCATCCAATCAGGCGAAGGCCGTACAAGCAAAGAGTGATGTCTTCCAAGAAAGAAATTTCTTTTTCCAGACTGCCTTCAGACTCAAAACTCCAGCATCAACTCTTGCTGGAATCTCAACCAGCTGGCCTGCCCTGAAGATTTTGGATTTTCAAAGCCCCAGAATCATGTGGGCCAATTCCTTAAAATAAATCTCTCTTGTCTCTCTCTCTCTCTCTCTCCATATATATATATACATATACATATATATATACATATATATGTATATGTATATATATACATATATATGTATATACATATACATACATATATATGTATATACATATACATACATATATATGTATATATATATACATATACATATATATGTATATATATAAACAAACCATTCTCTATATGACCCTTGAACAACACTGGTTTGAACTGCACAGATCCAGTTACAGGTAGATATTTTTCAATAGTAAATACTACAGTACTACACAATCTCTGGTTAGTTGAATCCACAGATATGGAGAAACCATGGATATGGAGGACAAACTATAAATTATATACAAATTTTTGACTGCATGGAAGGTCAGTGGCTCCAACCCTCAGATTATTTAAGGATCAATTATATATAAAAAATCTCCATTGTTTCTGTTCGCTGAAGAACCCTGACTAATACACTAATGAATTAGTGGTGGGGCTACAAATGGGAATGGTGAATGGGGAAGAGTTGGGTCAAGATAGAGAAGAAAAGTCCCAAAGAGGAAGCATATCGTTTATGCAGAAAAGTGAGCCTGTGCTCTCCAGGGACTGTCTAGCTTCTGCTGCCCTGTGGCTCCTCTCAGTTATTCCATTCAAGTTAAGTGTAAACAATAACATATAATCACACATCCTTGTTTTTTTAGTTCTACTCATCATGAAGTCCTGCTGGAATTCTAACAGCAGCCCTGGACCTGGCCTGTGCCCAGGTTCCTGTTGCTTTGGGCCAATCCTAAAGGAGGAGTAAGGAATTACATAGTGTCAACAAAAAACAACACAGAAAGAGAGAGATAAATATTGGAAAAATGCAATCTAAGGTTAAAAAAATAAATCAGTAAATAGGGCAAAGATAATCACTGTCATTGATAAAGCCTACCATCTGCATTAAAGCTAAAACTGTCTTGATTTTTCTCTTAATATTCTTTGAACTTGCACATTGTGGCAGTAGCATTTTAAGCTCTTCACATGTATTAATTAATTAACTTCCAAGCTAACCCTAAAAGTTAGATGGCATTATAAAATTCATTTTCAAGTTGAAAAAAGGAAGGCAGAAGGAGATTAAATAATTTCTTCAATGTTCCAGAGTTGGTAAGTACCAAAGCTGGGTTTGAATCCAGAGTCTATATCCAGAAGCCATATTTTAAAATATGATATAGTACTGCTTCTTCACTTTTCCCTTACCATACCTTCGAATGTACGCAGGAAAAAAAAAAAAACAAACTATAAAGACAATTTGAGAAAAATGTTACACCTACTTGATACTGTTATAAACTTCTCTCCTTTTTAGAAGAAATAAGAACTGAAAACAACCAAATATACTAGCTGAAGTACACAATCAACAAAACTACATTTTCTAGCTATTCTAATCAACTAAAATTAGAGTACAAATAAATAAATTTAGGAATGAGAACAAGTACATAAAGTACAGAAAAAAAAGTATCGAATACATTATATAGTCTTATACCAATACATCCAAATCTAGATAAAATAGCTGAGTTTTTAAGATAGTATATAACAGCATAATTACATAAAATTTAGTTAATATAAACTGAACAATAATTGTAGAAGAAACTGCTGAAATTTTCAAAAAAAAAAATACTTCCAAAAGCTCTCAGGCTCACACTGTCATAGGTTGTTTCAACTTTGAAGGTATTCATAATTCTTTTGTGAATTAAACCTTTACAGAGCATAGGGAAAGAACAATTTTCATTTTGTAAAAACTGGGATAATAAGATAACCTTGATTAAAGAACTCACAAGCTAGAGTATACTGAGAGAAAATAAACCCTAAACATGAAATAGTAAAATTAATACTGAGGTACATTTATAGAATAATACACCATGATTAGTACATAACTACCCCACACATATTAGGCTGTCTCAATGAAATAAATCTATTAATAATCTTTTCAAACTAACAGGACAAAAATAATTATACATAGCATGGAAAAATTATATGACAGGTGTAAAAATTAATCAAATTTGAAATTCATACCTGATTTTTAAAAATAAAACCTCTTATTAAGAAAAACACAGAAAATAATGTTTTAAATGGAAAAATGTATCAACTTTAAACAAACTTATCTCATGTTTTGAAGTAAAAAGCCGAAGTGTTATGATATCTCTACTATTTTGTATCAATGTCCTAAACTTTTTAGCCCACTTCCCTGTGAGGAGAAACTAAATAAGAACTATAAGTACTTGTAAGTAGGAAACAAGCTTATAACTACTTATAGATATGATAATAGCTCCTATAAAAGGGCCACACATCCCTTCTTCTTTGCACAAGACACCAATATCCTTTGAAGAACCAGTTTTCCTCCCAGACATAAGGAATGGATTTTGATTCGCCTAAGCCTGTGCCAGTGATGCCATTCCCCTTGCTGGTGATGGATTTAGGCTTGGGTAGGTGATACGGCTCGGACAGTATTCAGAGTGCCTGTACTTTCTCAGTGTTCTGTTAGTCCCTGGACTTCACAGATGAGCAGTTCATTTTAGCTTAAATGCAGACTGCTTCAACTTTCTTTGGTAGATTCACAGGACCAGAATCCTTGACATGTTTTGAACTGAATGTTACCAGTCATAGGAATCTCACTGAATCACCTCTATAAATATCTCAAAAAGCAAATATTGAAGGATACATTATCTTCCTCCACATAAAAGAGTTATCCTTCTTTACATCTGATTCTCTCTCTATTTCCTCTCTCTTTCCAATCCAAAGAGTTTCTGTTCTCAGTGCCACTCTGTAATCTTCTGGGACACACAGCAAGTTAGTTGTGATCTTTCTCTCTCCTTTCCTGCCTTCCTTAGAGGGGAAAGGAATTGTGATATAATTTCCTACACACTCCTTACTTCTCCCACGTACAACCGTAAAACCATCAGAAAATAGCTACATTAATTAGCACTCATTTTTAAAACTATGATTGGCCTTCCCCATTACATATTTTATAAACCATTTAATTACATTATAAGCACTTCTTTCTACATTAGTATTACCTACATAAAATAGATAATACAGAAAAGCTATAGTTTCTCGCCCATCCTCTAGAGGCAACTACACTCAGCTATTCTAATTTTTTTTTTTTGCGGGGGAGGGGAATCTTGTATTTGTATCCATATTTCTGAAGAATATACTTATAAAGTTTTTTCTTGATTTTTAAAATTTAAACATTGACTATTTATATCCAACAGTGGAAAGTTAGATTTTAACATTCTCTGAACTGGATCCTCTCCTGTACATTCCCCACCTCCAACCCAAAACATACATGTTCCACTTGTTTCATTATGATCCATTATATCCCTACTTTGTCATTGTTTCTGTATCCTCTGTGCCCTTCTTGTTCTCTGTTGGTTTAGTCTTCATATTCCATTTTAGATTATTTCTTCAGTTTTTAATGATTCTTCCCTCTCTGTTCACAGACACTAAATTGCTGACAGGAACTTGGGTGAGGCTTGTTTCTTGGTGGACCTCCATAAAGAATGCTTCCATGAGGAGTTGGCCACTTAATGAGAAAATTTGTAAAACTTTTCTTTTTAGCCAGTTTCTCCACAGAATCCTTCATATTCTCCAACTTATTGCCTAAGACACAAAGCCTGGACTCAGCTAAGCAATGAAGCTGATGCTCTCACCATTCAGCATTCAGAATTTCACTTAAACCCCATATTTTCAATGAGGAGTCCTACAACATGATGGGGGGTGAATGTGGGGGTGTGTATGGTGCAAGTTTTCCTTTATATAGAGGATAATCAGAGATGGCCTCTCCATTGTCAATCATTTCACTATTTTTTTAACAGAAATAATACTTAACATAAGATACAGAAGTTATAAAAGGACTTATTGTAATGATAAAATAATTACAGCAAATGAGAAATATATTTAATGATTAAGTCACTTTATCAATTAGTCTTTGGGAAGAATAGTTAAGTAGCCTCCTTGTTAAGTACCAAAGTATATAATTAAGATTCTTACAACAAACTTCTCTTAAAACAGCTCCCTAAATGATTTGTCCACCTTAAATAAGTTTAAAAACTAAGGAAATGCCCACAATCACTGTTAATTTCACTAAACTACTAAATTCAGGCAAATACACAGCCTTGCTAAGATTAGAGATTTTGTTACACTGACTAAATGTTAACCTGAAACCTTCATTTCTTGAAGAGGTTAAAGCTTAAATCCTATGTGTAGTTACGAAATAATGATTCCTTACAGTGAAATGCATTGTACGTTTTGAAGATTTTTAAAGTTATTTGAGCAGTAGTAACTAAATAAAAACTTAAATTTTTTCAATTCTTGCTTCTTTTGATAGGAATAACAAGTTCGTTATTTGCCAGTAAATGGAATCATCTGCAAATTAGCAGCACTTGTTATGTGATGAATATTCAATTACCAGAATAGAAAAGAGAAAAGATGCTTCATACCTTAGTAAATTAATTCCTTTTTGTAGAGTGAATTTGCATCCACCTGGCAGAAAACATAAACAGTCTCTTAGTGAAAGCCTTGGGAGGTTTGCCAAAATGGAGAAATTAAGGGGTTGTTTAACCCTTTCACTCTTTGTCAGAATAGGATTGTCCCTCACAGATGTCATCTTTATAATTCTATTGAAATTAATCACATCCGTCTAAAACTAATATATTTTGCAAAGCTAAGAACATAAATTAAGTATATTCCCTGTCATATTCAAAGATTCCTATATCTCATGCAAAGGAAACTGTAAAGAAATTGTAAAAGCTATGTAACTGAACACATGCAACAGTAGGTGATATTTAACATGCAATCATAATGATTTTTTAAAATATTATGAAGCCTATTACTAACCAAGGCATTTAAAATCAGTTGTAAGTTTTCTTTTTTCTTCCAACTACAACTTCTACTTTCCCTTCTCTTGGTATTTATTTTTTCCCCACACTGAATGATCTCTCCCTCAAGTTTTGGAGTCTGAAAATTGAGATGTCTGTCTCCTGATGATTTACCAAGATATGTGTGGAAAGTATTGATATATTGTTTCAGGGAGTTCCAAACCTTACAGTGGTTAGTAGGAGAAAAGATTAGTGGCGCAAATAGAATGAAGACCTATCTAGGTTTTGTAGACATTACCATCTTTCACGGCATTCTTTAGAGAGTGAAGCAATTATGCCTCTACATCAGCCATTGCTAAAGCCCGACATCAAAGGAGGGGTGTGCTTGGCTGTGTTGAAAACAGAATGGGTAACTTCTAAGCCAGTTAAATGCATTAATGTGAAAAGTGTTGAATGTGATGCACTGCTAAAAGCACAAGTTGGGAGTCAGGAAATACGATTTTTGCCTCAGCTCAATAGCTAAGTCTTTTATCTACAGTATTTAGGGGCCTACTATTCACTTGCAAAATGTGGTCATTCCATTTAGAGATTCTAAGGATATTTGCAGATCCTATGTTCTAGAATTATGTGTTTCGTGAATAAGGAATACAAGTCTCAAGTTACAACCATCACAGATCATAAAATAAACTGGTACCATTTAGATTTATCCTGATTTTCCTGCGTTGTCTGATCTGTGATCATAAAACAATACTGCAGCTACTGAACTATAGTGACAACAGCTTATAAAACCTTTCCTTTTACAATGAGCTCTCTCCATTGTAGTGAAATTTGAAAACAGGAATCTAACTCTATCCAATCCTCACACTGAATTTCATCAGGAAATTTATCTCATGATACAAGTGAAAATCAGGAGTATTTAATTAGTGCCTATTTTCATTAAATAATGATCCAATTTAGGATTGATTAAGGTAGAGTGCCACTATTAGATAAATTTAATACAACAACATTATTTAGAAATGATTGCTCATTCTTGTTCTACTAAAATGTAATTGATTATGGGTGGCTTTCCAATATGTTTAAATTTATGAATGTGTTTTAATTGCCTATCACTTATTTCCCTAATTACTGGTGTTTTAATGATGGACTTACTGGAGAGGAATCATGGGAGTGCATGTGAGGAAAGATATAGATAGAACGGATTTTAAATTTATGAACGGTGTGTGTGTGTGAGTGTGTGTGTGTGTGTGTGTGTGTGCAAGCATCAAAGAAAGGCCATATGAGGACTTAATGAGAAAACAAGAAGAGGGCGTTCACCAGACACTGAATCTGCCATCACATTGATCTTGGACTTCCTAGCCTCCATAACTGTGAGAAATTAAAGTCTCTTTTTAAGCTGCCAAGTCTATAGCATTTGATTATAGCAGCCCAAGCTAAGACAGGGGCCCTGCAGATGAAGCTTCTTTACATTCAAGTTTCTCTACCTCTAACAGTAGATATCAGATGACCAGGGCCATGGAGCTGAGAGCAAAACTTCGAAGCAATGATGGGAAATATGGCATTTGGAGTGTTGTATTATGGGAAACAGGGTAGCCTGTTTGTCTCTTGAAAAAGTAATGAATAAAATGGTGGCATGGAAATATTCAAGCTCTGTCTACTGAACCATTTTTCCAAGGGCCAATGTCCCTTGCACCTTTCTATTACTGCATGTTCTACATTGTTTTATATTACCCAGTTCTGCATATGTCTTCCCAACTAGACTGCATAATCCTTGGAATCATGGGTATGTTTTTATTCATCTTTTTTATGTCCAGGACAATTTACAGCACATAATAAATACTCCATACATATTTGATCAATGCATAATTGAATTAAGGAAACATAAAGGCCCTGGATCACTTGCCTATATCTCTCATGGGAATCTGTAGGTTAAAATATTACTTTGATTCATCACTTTTTATAAGTAATCATGCCATTTGGAATAATTACTGGCTTTGGAAATTAAAGTTCTATAGTTCAGATTGACCATAGAAAAACTTATCTAGAAAACCCAGGTTCTCTTTTTATTCAATAGAATGTACCATATCTTCAATTGCATACATGGCACATGTGGCATTACAAGGAAATTATATGAGTCAGAGAAATAATGAACTTGTAGGCCAATCACTTTATCATATTTTATAAAACAATATACTGTTTAAGTTTGTCTTACTATTGAAAGCCCAGAATCTTCCTCTAGACAGAAGTGGAATGAGCATGTAAATGTTAGTACATAAACTCAAAATTGATTAAAGACTTAAATGTAAGACCAGACACTATAAAACTCTCAGAAGAAAACATAGGAAAAACACTCTGACATAAATCACAGCAAAGATCTTTTATGACCCACCTCCTAGAGTAATGAAAATAAAACCAAAAATAAACAAATGGGACCTAATGAAACTTAAAAGCTTTTGCACAGCAAAGGAAACCATAAACAACATGAAAAGACAACCCACAGAATGGGAGAAAATATTTGCAAACAATGGACAAAGGATTAATCTCCAAAATATACAAACAGCTCATGGAGCTCAATATCAAGAAAACAAACAACCCAAACAAAAAATGGGTGGAAGACCTAAATAGACATTTCACAAAAGAAGACACACAGATGGCCAAGAGGCACATGGAAAGACACTCAACATCACTAATTATTAGAGAAATGCAAATCAAAACTACAGTGAGGTATCACCTCACATCGGTCAGAATGGCCATCAGCAAAAGTCTACTAACAATAAATGCTGGAGAGGGTGTGGAGAAAAGGGAGCCCTCTTGCACTGTTGGTGGGAATGTAAATTGATACAGCCACTGTGGAGAACAGTATGGAGGTTCCTTAAAAAACTAAAAATAGAGCTACTATATGACCCAGCAATTCCACTACTGGGCATATACCCTGAGAAAACCATAATTCAAACAGACACATGTACCCCAATGTTCATTGCAGTACTATTTACAATAGCCAGGACATGGAAACAACCTAAATGTCCATCGACAGATGAATGGATAAAGAAGATGTGATACATATATATAATGGAATATTGCTCAGCCATAAAAAGAAATGAAATTGGGTCATTTGTAGAGATGTGGATGGACCTAGAGTCATACAGAGTGAAGTAAGTCAGAAAGAGAAAAACAAATATCATATATTAACGCATATATGTGGAATTTCGAAAAATGGTACAGATGAACATATTTGCAGGGCAGGAATAGAAACACAGACGTAGAGAATGGACGTGTGGACACAGGTGGGGAAAGGGAGGGTGGGATGAATTGGGAGATTAGGTTTGACATAAATACACTACCGTGTGTAAAATAGATAGCTAGTGGGAACCGGCTGTAGAGCACAGGGAGCTCAGCTCGGTGCTCTGTGATGACCTAGAGGAGGGGAAGGGAGGTCCAAGAGGGGGGCGATATATGTATACATACAGCTGATTCACTTCACTGTACAGCAGAAACTAACACAACATTGTTAAACAATTATACTCCAATAAAAAGAAAAAAAGAACTGTGAGACCCTTAGGGAAAGATACTAAGTCAAAATTCTATTCTCAGTTAAACATGCAAAATATTTGAAATACACCATTTTTCAACTTGAGGAAAATAGATAATCTTTAACCCTATAATGACTTTTATCTAATTACCTTCTAATGCTACAGTATCCCAAATAATTAATATTCATCATTCAATTCTCAAAAACCTTTTTCACTTTTTTAATCCTCACATCACACAGCAGAGAATGAAGTGGGATCATCACCCTCCCAGCTTCATTAGCATTGTAATTTCTTGCCAAGAGAAAGAATCAACCTGGTGCACTTGAATTCAACTTCAAGTTAAAGTGTACAGTAATCCAGTTAAAGCGACTCTACAAATTTTACATAAATTAATGAAGTTTCCAAATGTTTTCTCAAACATATATCAAATGATATAAGAGATCTAGATACACCACTTTTCTCAGAGCACCACTAAGTGTCTTGTCACTAGCCTGGAAGGCAGTTTTATAAAATTAAACATAAATACACGACTTCAAATGGTGAATAATTTATAGGCTGTGTTTTAGAAAATTACTCTCTGATTACCAGATTGTTAATATTCACTTGATTTTCAATTACCAAGGAATATGACCCTTTTTGTAGCATTAAAAAAGAAACATAAAAGGTCAGTGAAGCGTTTAAATCATACTGAGGAATAAAAAGCATTTATTAAACTGGCAAAAATAATTTTCTAAGAGCCCTATATAAACAAAAGGAATATCAAGAACTGAATACTGTACACATAGCAATTACATGCCATGATAGGTATGATACATTATTTGACAAAAATATTAAATGAACAAAGATGCTCTTACATTAAGGACCTGGCAGGCAGTTTTGAATTTAGGTTTAAATTTTTGTAGGAAATGTGAAAGTAGAACAGCACATTTCCGCTCCTAATTGAAGCCTTCATAACACCCTGCATCAGAAATGATCTAGATAAAATCAGAAGTACTTGCTTATAAGCAATCACCTGCAATGAAATGACATTGGTTCATGAGAAGCATGTTAAAAATGCAAACCTATTACTGAAAGGAAAGAATAGATGTATCTCTCTGACTTGTACAGATTTATATTTTTTATCATGGAAACTGTTAGGTTTCCATTTGAAGAAATACTCAGAAGGAAATACTCTCCCTCTAACTGCATTAATACCTGGATACTCCTCAAGATATTATTTTATCACTTGCCTAAAGAATATAAAAGCACAGTGAAATGAAATTAAGTTTCATTTCAGGATAAGGAATATTTGAAAAAATTGAAGCCATAGAAAAGAAACATTACATCACAGTTTCTAAAAATCAATGCTATCTACTTCAAGGTACCTGGATATCAAATGAGGATCTGTAAAATCCACTTGTATTAAGAAATGGCAAATTATCATGTGGTCCTGAAGGGGAAAAATGCTGGAAAATTATATATCTTTGCTATTTACATGCAACAACAGAGTGAAATCCTTGTGATAGAGACTATGGCCTGCAAAAACCTGTATTTACTTCCTAACCCTTTATAGAGACAAGAGATCTAAACACACATTTCACTATTTTCCTTTGTCCCAGATATTCAAAACACATGTTTACCATTTTTGGTTCCCCTTCTTTCCCTCCTCCCTGCCCCCTTCCATGGGCACTCTAAGTGGTCTTTTTCTCTGTTTCCTTGTCACTCTCTGTTATCTGTCTCTCTTTTTATCAATTATTCCTGTAATTTTCACCCTCTTGAATATTGCTCACATTTATTTTTTCTTGTATTCTAACCACCACTTTCAGAACTTCATTTTTTACAGAGTTAACCTTATATCACTGTTCTTTAGCCAAGCTTCCAGGTGATTCCAGACTATTCCTGTACCCGTTTCTCTGTATATACTCCTTGCTTTTATCCTTCATTCTGTCTCCTTAACCCATCAAAGACTGAATCCCTTGTAATGGACTGCATACCATCTATAGTATGCCACACTTAATCATCCCAGGCTTATTTCACAATATTCCAAACTAGCTCCCTCAGTCAGTCTGGTCTTCTAATTCCTTCTGTATACACACAAACTACATCCTATTCTAACCTTTGGGTGTGGGCTCACATGGTTTCCCTCTCCTTATTTGACTTCACTTTTTTTTCTCATTAGTTACAAACTAACCCCGGATCACTGCCTCCTTGGAATATTTTCAGGATTCTTTTCCATGAGGTCTATAATCTCTTTGAGCAGACTGGAGGTTTTCAGGTTTGAACGGTACTGTATCTATTTCTTACTGCTGCCATGAAAAGTTCCACAAACTAGCTGGCTTAAAACAAGAGAAATTTGTTCCTTTGTTGTTCTGGAAACAAGTCCAAAATCAAGGTGTCAGCAGGACCTTACTCCCTCCAATGGTTCTAGGGAAGAATCATCCTTGACTCTTCCTACCTTCTGGTAATTACTGGCAATCTTTGGCATTCCTTAGCTTGTAGATGCCTCACTCCAATTTCTGCCTCCGTTTCCCCATGACTGCCTGTGTATCTGTGTCTCTAAGTCTCTTTCTCCTCATTAGAACACCAGTCGTTGGATTTAAGTCCCACACTGATCAAGTATGACTTCATCTTAAGTTGATCATATCTGCAAAGACCCTTTTTACAAATAAGGTCATATTCACATATTAGGGGAGTTAGGACTTCCACATATCTTTTGGGAGAACACAGATCAACCCACAACAGGGACACTCAAAAGCGTCTCCACTAACCCATTCACTATTACGACATAGAGAAATCCCAAGTAACGCTGCTTACACACTTCTGCTGACATTAGAAACCCACACTTTATGAAATTACCCATTTTATCAGGGGATAGCTCAGAATTACAGTAAACAAACAAACATACAAAAAACTAACTTCATTATAGCCTAAGTACATTAGCCCTGTTTCCCTACTTCTATTCTTGAGACCATACAGAATAAACAGTACTGCCTTGTCAATATTATAGGCCATTATATAATTAAAGACAATTTATTTTCCCCTAAGACTTTCTCCAGGATGCACATTCCTAGCTTACTTGATTGCCTTTTTTAGTATGTCATGAAGAGAGAGAAAACCATGACATGTTTTTCTCAAAAAAACTGATTTAGCCTCAATTGTCTGATTTCAAAAGAATGTATTTTACTGCCTACTTTCATATAGAGTTCATCCTATCATAATGGCTTTAACGTAAGACAGATGTGGCTATGAATCCCAAACCTGCCACTAAGCAACTGTGTTACCATTAAAATTAAATAATTTCTCTAAGCCTCAATGTCCTTCTTGATAAATTGGAATGTAACCTGTGTCATAAAGAGTTAATTAAAGTAATAATTAGATAATTGATAATTAGCACAGTGCTTGGTAGACTTAATAACTGGTAGCTTGTAATAACATAATTTTTATTGGTCTGTCTATTTAGAAATCTAATTGAACACATCAGAGCCTATATTATATTGAGCATGGCCTACAGCCCTTATTGTTAATTCATGCCCTGACAGCAACATCATAGCTAATATGGATTTGTACATTGTTTTGCAGACCTAGCTATTCTTATCTTGCTGACTATCAGAGTGTAGGAATGGAATTGTTCTAATCACACCCAGAGTTTCCATGGAGAAGTAAGCTTAGAAATGTGTTTTTTCACATTGGTAAACGGGTAAATGGTAATGCAACTCTTCCCCTCACCATTGATTACCACTCTCACCTCTCTAAGAGCAATTCTCTAAAGAACCTGGGAAATTCTCTAGTTTTTCTAAATAAAATAACTTCTCTTATTTGACCCTTAGTCTGTTTGCAGGGCGTTAGTTTTCCATTCTGCAATATCTGTCATCCTCCTTGACAAATGATGCAGAGGCTTATAGTAGCTAAATGATATCCATTTTCCCATTTTTACTTAAAAACTAAAACTTTTATTTACAAAAGTGACATAACCAACTATAATACTACATTTTTCAGCTACAACAATCCATTTGCTTAAATTCTGGTAAATGAGATGTAAGTAGAAGTGTTTTTAGGATTTCCAAGAAAGTTGTTTAATGAGACTTGACTACCTGGGAAACAGCCTGAGAATACAGCAATGATTGTTAGAGCTCTAGCAGATCTCTTAGAATATGAAGTGGCCTTGATAATGGATGTCCAGAAGGTTTCATACAATAGTAGGATGAAGCTGGATCCCTAATATTCGTGAAGACTCTGGTCTAGATGTGGTCTTCCTTCCCTTGGGAGAAAACTGTACTGCTAGCTTTTTGAAACCACTGCTATTTCGTGTTTATATGCAAATCAACCTAATTCACTTCCTGTCCTAAATCTAACTGGAAATGGACTTCAAATAGACAGCTGGATCACTGCAAAAGAGGAATTATTGGCCACTGTGTCATTTGTTCAATTGTCTTGTGTTATGAGTTGAATTATAATCCCCCAAGATTCATATTTTGAAGTCCTGGCCCTCAGAACCTCAGTAACCTTATTTGAGGATATAGTCTTTAATTAGGTAATCAATTCAAAATGAGGTATTAGGGTAGACTCTAATCCAATATGACTGGTGTCCAAAAAATGGAAAATTTGGAGCTCTCTCTCATATTCATACAGAGAATATGAAAAAACATGAGGAATGATGAAACAAATTAAAGATGATACAAACAGATGGAGAAATATACCATATTCTTGGATTGGAAGAATCAACACTGTGAAAATGACTATGCTAACCAAAGCAAACTACAGATTCAATGCAATCCCTATCAAACTACCAATGACATTTTTAACAGAACTAGGACAAAAAATTTCACAATTTGTATGGAAACACAAAAGACCCCAAAGAGCCAAAGCAATCTTGAGAAAGGAAAACAGAGCTGGAGGAATCAGGCTCCCTGACTTCAGACTATACTATAAAGCTACAGTAATCAAGACAGTATGGTTCTGGAACAAAAACAGAAATATACATCAATGGAACAGGATAGAAAGCCCAGAGATAACCCCATGCACATATGGTCACCTTCTCTATGATAAAGGACACAAGAATATACAGTGGAGAAAAGACAGCCCCTTCAATAAGTGGTGCTGGGAAAACTGGACAGTTACACGTAAAAGAATGGAATTAGAACACTCCTTAACACCATACACAAAAATAAACTCAAAATGGATTAAAGACCTAAATGTAAGGCCAGACACTACCAAACTCTTAGAGGAAAACATAGGCAGAACACTCTATGACATAAATCACAGCAAGATCCTTTTTTACCTACCTCCTAGAGAAATGGAAATAAAAACAAAAATACACAAATGGGACCTAATGAAATTTAAAAGCTTTTGCACAGCAAAGGAAACCATAAACAAGACGTAAAGAGAACCCTCAGAATGGGAGAAAATATTTGCAAATGAAGCAACTGACAAAGGATTAATCACCAAACTATACAAGCAGCTCATGCAGTTCAATATCAAAAAAACAAACAACCCAATCCAAAAATGGGCAGAAGACCTAAATAGACATTTCTCCAAAGAAGATATACAGATTGCTAACAGACATATGAGAGGATGCACAACATCACTAATCATTAGAGAAATGCAAATCAAAACTACAATGTGTTATCACCTCACACTCGTCATAAAGGCCATCATCAAAAAATCTACAAACAGTAAATGCTGGAGAGGGTGTGGAGAAAAGGGAACCCTCCTACACTGTTGCTGGGAGTGTAAATTGGAGCACAGTATGGAGGTTCCTTAAAAAACTAGAAATAGAACTACCATATGCCCCAGCAATCCCACTACTGGGCATATACCCTAAGAAAACCCTGACTCAAAAGGAGTCATGTGCCACAATGTTCTTTGCAGCACTATTTACAATAGCCAGGACATGGAAGCAAGCTAAGTGTCCATCGACAGATGAATGGATAAAGAAGACGTGGCACATATATACAATGGAATATTACTCAGCCATAAAAAGAAACGAAATTGAGTTAATTGTAGTGAGGCGGATGGACCTAGAGTCTGTCATAGAGAGTGAAATAAGTCAGAAAGAGAAAAACAAATACTGTATGCTAACACATATATATAGAATCTTAAAAAAAAATGGTTCTGAAGAACCTAGGGGCAAGACAGGAATAAAGATGAAGATGTAGAGAATGGACTTAAGGACACGGGGAGTGGGAAGGGTAAGCTGGGACAAAATGATAAAATGTCATGGACATATATATACTACCAAATATAAAACAGATAGCTAGTGGGAAGCAGCTGCATAGCACAGGGAGATCAGCTAGGTGCTTTGTGACCACCTAGAGGCGTGGGATAGGAAGAGTGGGCAGGAGATGCAAGACGGAGGGGATATGGGGGTATAAGTATGTGTATAGCTGATGATTCACTTTGTTATACAGCAGAAACCAACACAACAATGTAAAGCAATTATACTCTAATAAAGATGTTAAAAAAAAAGAAAAACACACACACACACAGGAAGAGACCAGTCATCTATAAGCCAATGAAAAAGGCCTGGAACAGATCCTTCCCTCACAACCCTGAGAAGGAACTAACCCTGTTGACACCTTGCTTTCAGACTTCTCGCCTCCAGAACTGTGAAGCAATAAATCCCTATTGCTTATTTCACCCAATTTGTGATATTTTGTTAAGGCAGCTCAGCATATTAACATCTTGCAATTCCAGAAAGGCTTGTGGTTTACACTTCATCTCATAATTGTCAGCCTCTTCTCTTAGGCATTTCAGTTTATTCATTTCTTTTAATACCATTTACCTTACCACATTATGACCATGGCCCAACACTTTCTTTTCCTAGGTTTATCCCTCTTCTCTGGGCCAAGAATAGTGCTCAGTATGTAGGCCCACTAGATTATTAGACCCAGTATACTATTACCTTGATGAGTAACTGTCTTATATAGCTAAATACTGAGAACACAGTAGCTTTCAACAGATGTTTTTTGATAGGTTGACATTTTAAAAGCATATTTCAGAAATCAATCAAGTGGTTTAGAAGTCACATGTTATTACTACAAATATCATGCTTTATTATTTTTAAAGAGCAATAACATTGTTTAATATATGAAGATATCTTTAAAATGTTGTACACACTCATAAAGTTTATGTTATTAAATACTCGTATAACTTACAGCATATTACTGTACCTAATCATAGATTAGTGATTCTCCTTAAGTTACTGGTCTCAAGATGTTGACCAGCACATACTGAATGCTATAAAAACATCTCCAGAAAAAATAAACAAGAACAGTAATTTCCATAACATTGCTCACACTTTCAATGAGTTTATAGATAACTTGGAGACCATCAATGAATACACTTGCTCATATAACAACATTTATTATTTGCCATTTGAATATAGAATATTTGCTTTACAAATTTTTTATCCCATTCACTTTATTCAGGACTTATATTCAACCAGTAAACACAGATACAGCTGGCATCATTCTGATTTACTGGTATTGATTATGCCTTACTGGTAGTTAAATATTTTTATATCACCCCTTTACTTTCATGAAGATGATTACAGATCCATTTATTGCTTACCAACTATTAACGTTAATTAAAGTAAACTCCGTGTACTAGTTTTCTAGGGCTGCCATAACAAAGTACCACAGACTGGGTGACTTAAATAGAAACTTACAATTCTGGAAGCTAGTAATCTGAGATCAAGCTGTTGGCAGGGTTTATTCCTTCTGAGGCCTCTCTCCTTTGTTTGTAGATGGCCATCTTCTCCCCATATCTTCACATGATCTTCCTTCTGTGTGTGTCTGTGTCCTAATTTCCTCTTCTTATAAGGACATCAGTATCAGATTAAAGCCCACACTAACGACCTCATTTTAACTTAATTACCCCTTGAAAGACCCAGTCTCCAAACATAGTCACGTTTTGAATACTGGGGCTTAGGAACTCAACATATGAACTTTTGGGGGACAAAATTCAGCCCATAAAACCTTGCATTCCTGTTAAATTTATCATTTAATTGTGTTGCTTTTCTAATAGGACTAGTAGATCAATACTCAACCAGCCATGGTGTTGTTAGTGGTAACAAACTACCCATTCTATCGTAAATAATTAAATTACTATCCAAAATATATTAAATAACTATTTTCAGCATAGGACTGAGAGAAGGAAAACAAACTTGGTGAGCCCTACAATCACCCTGGCTTTCTGCCTGGAGACACTTTCCAGACTGCAGTACAAGAAGCAATAACTAAAGCAAAGCACAGCAATTATTACTGAGTTGATCAGGTTTCAGGAGGGCTACAATAGCTTTAAATTTGAGGTAGAGTATAAGATAAGAGGAAGCTACATAGGTGAAGAGTTCCATAAATTTGCACAGTATTCCTTTGAATCTTTTTTGAATACTAAACCACATGGATAGAGTGAGACTCTATGAAGCTGATCAAAGAATAACTACTAGATAGAAAACAACTACAAAAGGCACTAGCCATGAACTGAACAGGGCTGGCTGTTAGATATCAAATTCTAAACAGGCATAGTAGAGAGACATAGTTAAATATCAAGAGCATTCAGTAGAGACCCCAGAAATTCCACATTTTAGCATTAAACCACTTCTTACAGTTAATTCAGATATGCTCTAACTGATCTCATAATTAAACTACTCTTATTAAAATTAAACTACATTTATAACTAATCTAGATGTGCTCTAACAAAGCTTGGCTAACTGGTCACTAACCCAAATACTTACACACATCAAAGAAGGACAACAAAACGCAGACTTTCATCAGTATAACTCTCACAATACCAATTAAAAATCACCGTACTTACAGAGGCACGAAAATGTGATTCATGACCAGGAGAAACCTTAGTCAACATAAAGAGAAGCAGAAACGACAGATATGATGTAATTAGTAGTCAAAAACTTTAAAAGAGCTGTTGTATGTTCAAGTGTTTAAAGAAAAGCATAAACTCAACGAGGAGAGAGATTAAAACTATGAGAAAGAATCCAGTAAAAATTGTAGAGCTGAAAAAACACAACATTTGAAAAACATACACTAAACTAGGAGTTATCAAACTTTTCCTGTAAAGCACCAGACTGTAAGTATTTTAGCCTTTATGGGCCATACGCTCTTAGTCACAACTATTCAACTCTGCCATTGTAGCACTTAAGCAAAGTTTATAGACAATGTAAAAACAAAGAAGTGTGGTTATCTTCCTGTAACGCTCTATTTACAAAAGCAGGTAGCTAACTAGATTTACCCTAAGGGCCTTATTTGCCAACCCTTGCTCTAAACCATTCAATTATAATTCCCAGGACACTTTGTGGTTAAGGAATTGGAGGTGTGAAGCATGGACAGCATTCTGTGTCTGTGAGAGAATTTTTCATCGTGAGATGGTAGCTGGGCTTCATGTAGTTAAACACCTGAACTGTCCCAGACTTTGAGGATTCTTTAAAGAACATTTGATCTAGACCTCTTTTCCTAGCAAAAATGCAGGAGTTCATGACATATCACTGTGTCTGCTGCCAAAACCAGAAAAAAAAAATCAGATAAATTAAAAACAAAACCTCATAAATTAATATCATGAACTATCTAGATAATCTAAAATTCCAGGGAGAGAAGAACTCTTCTGAGATGAATTATGTGGAAATAAACAAAGGCAAACCAAATGAGAACAGAGGTTATTTATTCAGAGCTTGCTATAGGAAGCAAGTCACAGCTACTATCATAGCAGCTGGCAGAGACTCAAAGGCAGGCAGTGTAGTAGAAAAGGTTTACGGCGGAAAAAAGAGAAGGCTTAGGTTTGCTTCCATCGGAGGCTGTTAGCATGGGGAAGCTGGAGGTAGCTTAACTACAAGTGGGGCATTTTACATGATTGTTTCGAGGAGCATATTTGGCTTTCTCCAGTTGGCTCTGAGTTGTGAGGGCAAAAATTAGGCAAGCCCATAGTCACTGTCCAAGACCTGACTGTTCTGATTGCTGCAGAGACTTTGATTTGCCTTTCTTGACTGTTTGCTACAGAGTGTGTGGGTCACATGTCTGCTCTCATATACGGTCTTGCCATTGTCCATTTGTATGTTCATCACTTAGGTCAAATTATCTCCAAACATTTCACTCCTGGGGGCATTTGCAGATCCTGGATACTAGCTGAAGACTGGGGTAAGAGTGCTTGGGAAAGAGAAACCAACTATCTTTTAGCAGCTATGCATAGATGGAGTAACACATTATAACCTGAAGGTCTGCAACCACCTGACTATGCTTCCCCATGAGATAACTGTGTGATAGGTTATCGGCTATTCTGCTATCTGGCTATTCTGTGAACAGTGTGAGAGCCTGAAGAGTTAATTTGAAAATTTCTAAAAGACAGAAGAAAATCTGTAGTATTGACCGGTTTAGGAAACAAAGACCTGGTGAAGAAAGAGATAGCCTTAAGCACAGTAGTACTGTCCTCTGCCTTAGGCATCTGCCTGTTTATGATGCTGTACGGGACAGGTAGCTGAAGAGCTGGGCAAGAAATCTCTAAACTCTTGCAAATGTTCAGAGCTGAAGAGACAGAACACTATGAGGCTCACAATTCAATAATTTAGAAAATTTAGAAAGCACACCTGCAAATAAAAGTGAAACAAAAGACGACTAAGTATTCCCAAAGCTGCAGTCCAGCCCTGACCAAGATAAATTTCTAAATGGATTGAGAAGATAAATAATTCCCTTACCTTAGTTGTCTGTGTAAAAAAGAGAAAAATATGTACAGTGAGAGAAAATATGTATATGTGAAATCCTATTTTTTGACAAAATGCCTAGCATATACCACAAATATTTATAAACTTTCAATTTATAAATATACAAAAAGTAATACATATAATTAATAATCAAGAGAACAAAGAGACAATAGCAGCAAACCCAGAAATGATCCAGATATTCATTTTATATATATAAATTACATATATTTGAGTTAAGTATCAAATATTTTAAAATGTGTTTTAAGACACTTGGACTTCTAAAGAAATTTGATACATTAAAAATTATACGTAAGAATATACAAATAACTAAGTAAACCTAAAGCTGGAAAGTAAAAATACTGATTAACCTATCAAACAGTAAGGCAGAGTGCACACTCATGGAAATAAAAATCCTTGTTTTCCTATAAGAGAAGAACAGGCTATTGGAGCTAGAGATGCTACAGATGGACTCACATATAGCAGAGATTTAATATAGGATAAACCTGGCAGCATAAATGAATGGTGAAATGAAATATTGTCCAAAGATATTGATGTTAAGTGGCTTAAAATATGGGGAAACGTAAAAACTCATTCTTTAACTAAACCTACAGACAAAGGAGTTCCAAAGAGATTAAAGGAAACATGCCGAAATAAAATTTGAAAAGTTTATAGAAGTAAATGAAGAAGCCTGTATTTGTGACAAAGGAGCAAGGGTAATAGCTAAGAAATATCACACAAAATTTCAAAAGACAAACTATAAAACAAAACAAAAATGGTTAGTGTGATACATCAAAATTAACAACTTCTCTTCAATTAAGGACACCAAAATCAAAATTAACATACATGGAAGACTGTGAAAACATTATTGTTTGGTCCAAGTCAGAAAGGGAATATTTAGGATATAAAAGGAACTTCTGCAAATCATCAACAAAAATTCTGCAACCTAGATAGAAAAATGAGAAAGGACCTGAATCTGCAGAAAAGGAAGAAAATACTTGAGAAAAATTTTAAAATGAATAAAACAGAAACCAGAGATACAATAAGTAGGATCAACAAACTCAAAAGTTGTTCCTTGGAAAGAAAACTGATAATATTGAGAAAACTCTGAAAAATTAAGAAAATGTAACAGGCGGCACAATAACAATATTAGAATTTAAAAAACAATAATTACTAATACTATAGTTATTACAAATTATTAGAGGCTATGAACATTGTGGGCAAATTATTTAACACTGATATTAAATGAATTCTATGAAATAACAGAATTTCTAAAAGTCGAATCTAGAAGGAAAAAACCCTGAGTAGCCCTTTAACAACATACAAAAATAAATAAATGTTTTAAAATCTTCTGATACGGATCAACAGCAATCTTAGATGGTTCTATGTGCAAACTTTATTAAACCCTAAAGGAAAAAATAATTCCATTATTTTAATTTTTTTCCAGACAATAAAAGAAAGGAAATAGTCATCAGCTAATTTTGTAAGGTCAATATAACATTAGTACTAAAATCTGCTAGGTCAGTATGAGAAAAAAATTACTAGCCCCATCTTACTCATAAACAAGGATACAAAACCTAAACAAATATTTATTAACCAAACCCAGGAATATATAAAAAATATAATTTACCATCATCAAGGGGAGTTTACCCCAGGAATGTAAGATTGACTAAATATTAGAAACAGTTAAAATAATTCACCTTATTGAAGGAAAATATCATATATTCATTTCAATAGAGGCAGAAAAATCAGTATTCCAAGAAGTACAACATAAGCTCATGGAAAAATTCTTAGCTAACTATGAACAGAAGGACATTTTCTTAAAACATTAAAAGATATTCACCAACAAATTATATCAGATATTATACAATGATAAAATGTTATAATGATTTCCTTCAAGATCAAGAAAAAAGCAAAGTAGCTCACTATCACCACTATTAAGTTATTTATGGAGCATATAAATGTCTACCTAGAAAACTCTAAAGAAACTACAGCTAACATAAAATTCAGTAAGTTTATTAAGATTGCAGATATCACACTCTATGAAAATCAATTACATTTTTACAAAGAGCAACAACATAAAATATAATTTCACAGTTATGTACCATTAATAGGATTTAAACTATAAAATGATCAGGAATAAATCCAACAAAAGTTGTTACAGAACTTTCAGTAAAAGGTTTATAGCATTATACTGAAAGATTTTAAAATAACTAAATAAATGTAGAGATGGATCATAAAGATGTAAATAGGGCTATGGAATAAATGTAATTATAATGCAAATTTCAAAAGATATTTTATGGAAATTGACAACCTGATTCTAAATTGTACGGGAAAGAGCACAACCTAAAGCAGGGGTCCCCAACCCCCAGGCTGCTCCCCATTGCTCCTCATTGCTCGCGCTACCGCCTGAACCATTCCCCTGCCCCCGCCCCTGTCCGTGGAAAAACTGTCTTCCACGAAACTGGTCCCTGGTGCCAAACAGTTGGGGACCACTGACCTAAAGAATAGCATAGTCTTATTGACAATTAGAACATAAATAAGCCCCCAAAATATGTATGCACACACACAAAGCACATGGGCACACATACACACACATCTGAACTGCAAGAAAACAAATTTAATTTACTTTCTCACCTTATATAAAAAATTAGAGATAGTTTAAAAATGTAAAAGGAAAAGCTGTAGAATTTTTAGGGGTCAATATAGGAGAAACTCTCAATAGGTCGGGAGGAATTTCTTCACAAGCTGATTCTAAATTGTATGGGAAAGAGCACGAACTAAAGCAGAGGTCATCAACCCCCCCGCTGCGGACTGGTACCAGTCTGCGGCCTGTTAGTAACCGCATTCCCTGTAGGGAATGACTTCTTTCAAGTGATTTGTCTACAACTTTTGGGTCATGATTTCCATAATCTTCTTCCGGATTTTGGGGACCTGTGGTCCTGAGATTAAGAGGTCTTATGAATCTGGTTGTTATATGTTCTTTTAGTAAAACCAACAGAGACAAGATGAATTAAATAACCATCAGTACTCTTGATCTCAATATAAACTTCAATCATGGTCTGCCATTTTTAGATCATAGAGCACATTTTGTCACTGGTAAGATTCATGTCATAGAAGTTGGTCAGGCAGTTTTTGCCCAGATTATCCTCAGTAATTAGCCTGAATTTTCTAGGTCCAGATTCATCATTCTGAAACTCAGCAAGGTTCACTTCAAAAACACTACTGTTGGGGCTTGCCTGGTGGCGCAGTGGTTGAGAGTCCGCCTGCCGATGCGGGGGACACGGGGTCGTGCCCCGGTCCGGGAGGATCCCACATGCTGCGGAGCAGCTGGGCCCGTGAGCCATGGCCGCTGAGCCTGCGCGTCCGGAGCCTGTGCTCCGCAACGGGAGAGGCCACAGCAGTGAGAGGCCCGCGTACAGAAAAAAAAAAACAAACCACTACTCTTGAGGTAATCATATGCAATTTTGGTTCTTTGAGTCTAAAGTTTTTCCAACATTACTCACATTGAACATAGGTAATTAGTGCTTTTACATCATACCAGTATGTTTTAGAAAATGGATCAATTGCTTTCTTCTTGGCTCCTTCTTTGCTGCCTTTTGTAAGATGCTTGTTCTTTCCAATGACCATGGTGCTGCTCTGAGAGACAAAGGTCTATACTATTTTATTTTGCAATTTATACAGGCAACGCAAAGTTCCTCAAACCCAATCCATAATCTGCGAAAAAGGAAACTACTTAGTTTTTTTAGAGCCCTCGTATACAATGGGTAAAGAACCATCATTCCATCGTTTCCTTGTAACTTCCAAAAAAAAATTTTTAAGTGAAAAGCAATTTAGGACAGAAAGGATACTTGTTTTGAGGAAATGATAAAGATTATGGTAATGTTGCTGTGGCCTGAATGTCTGTGTCCCCCTTAAAATTTGTATGTTGAACTCTTAGTACACAATGTGATGGTAGTAGGAGGTAAGGCCTTTATGAATTGCTCAGGTCATAAAGGAATAGCCCTTGCGAATGGGATTAGTGCTCTTATAAAAAAGACGCCACAGAGTTAGCTCACCCCTTCTGACCTGGAAGAAGGTCTTCAGCCAACCGTGCTGGGGCCCTAATCTCAGACTTCCAGCCTCTAAAACTATGACAAATAATGTATGTGGTATTTTGTTATAGCAGCCTGAAATAAGACACACGGCTTATTGATTTTAAGATTTAACGTCATTTGAAAGGTTCTGAGATGATTTTTCAATATAGATTCATGGGTAAATATTTATTTCCACCCTCCTAATATCAAATAAAAACTAATCTGGTTCTTTAAACTTAAATCATAATTGTTATATTTTTCTAGTTTCATTAGCTTAACATGTACTTTAGAGCCACTCTTCAATTTTACCTTCTCCAATTATTAGCATAAGGGTTTTTTAAGCATATAAGTATCCCATGAAGTGTAAGAATAATTTAAACAGTGACATGTTATCACTTATATTAGAGTTATCATTGCCAGTCATTCTAATACAATAATTACGTCTAATAAATTGGTTACAACTTGGAAAGCATCCTGCATGAATCAATATAATCTGCCAGCTTCTTAGTTGTCATAGAAACTGATTATAGCAAGGATGTTTAATGCAACACACACTTTATGCATAAATGATTAAACTGCTAAAGTTTAAAAGTGAGCCTAATCAAAACCATGTTTACCACAACTTTCATTATCACTCTATATTTTATCTAATTCATCATTTCTTTTTAAACTTGAACCAAAACAGTATATACAATATTGAAATGAATAGATACAGGATATATTTTAGAGGTAATACTTGAAACAACTAAGCAGAGTTTTCTGGGCACATATACATGATCCAGTAAAGGAAATATTTTGTCATTCAAAGGTTTCATCCATAAACCATTAGAACAAAATTATATAAGTCATTATTTTACACAAAATGTACTTTATAAATTCCTTCTTTTCATGTGTTTGAATAAATAACACTGAAACATAAAAATATTATAACTCAAAGAAAGAAGCATCCTTATCTCAACAGAGAATATTACTAAGCCTACTGTAAGCCTAAGATATTTTACATGAAAGAAAATCATTTATCATTCAGGAGAAAAGCTAAAAGAAGTGTGAGTACATTAAGAATATCCATGAAAGACATATAATTATATATATAATTGTATATATATAAATATGAATATACATACATATATAGGTATATATATATACATACATAGAGAGAGAGAGAGAGAGAATAGTAGTGTAACCCTGTACCCATCATTCAACTTCAATAATAAAAATTTATGACCAATTTTATTTTATCTTTGTCCCCACTAGTTAACCCCATTTCACATTGTTTAAGGAGCTAAACCAAGAGATTATTTCATTCTTCCTTATATATTTTATATGTACCTCTAAAAATAAGCAATCTTTCAAAAACATGATTATAATATCATCAACTATCATAAAAAGTTCCTTATTATCATCAGCTATCCAATGAGTTTTCTGATTTCTCCAGTTGTCTCGTAACATTTCTTTTTTAATAGCCAGGGTAACAAATTACTTAAAGAGAAATGGAAAATGATTAACCCAGTTTGAACAACAAATTTATGACTTAGGTATAGTTAATTCAACTAGTTGCAACAAATTTTAATACTGTGTTAATTTCTGTTGTCACATTAAAGTATTTTGAAGATAATTACTGTAACTTATAAAGGAATAAGCATGCATCAGATTAGAATATAACCTCTGCTGCTTTTAATCAAGAAGGTTGACTATGTGATTTCTGGGGTCATTAAAATATGTTAACAAAAAAATTACATAGAAATAATAACATATTTAGAATTTTTAAAGATTAAAATTTATAACTTAAAGAGTATAAATAAGAATGAATTTGGAGATTTATAAACCCTTTAAGAGATTAATCTTTAGGAATGCTCTGTGCAAAATAGTGAGAATGTATTAGTTAATAAAATGACAATATAATTATTCTGCCAGGTGATATACACAGCTTATCTGCATACATGTGAATGTAACTATATCAATTTTTTCCTTCAACTGGTAAGATGTATTTCACAATGCATTGTATCTGTCAAATCATTCTCTCAGCACATTTACTAACAAGTGCAGGGGGATGACTACTGAGACATCATGAGGTAATCAACAAAGAACACATGTTTGTATTCCACATTGTATTATTAACTGCTTAAGAAAAACTTGTAAGTTTTATAAGCTATAGTCTATGCAATATACTTCCAAAATAATAAGACATGAAGTCAACTATTACATTTTTTATTCAAAATTGAATGTTTAATTTCTTAATGTTGTCTTCATGAAGAAATTCTAAAATAAGAGAATCCATGCGTAAATTATCTAACATAAGTAGAAAAAAACCCTTAAATACTGAAAAAGTTAAAAATATTTAATGCACAGTGTATCCACAGGTACCACGCTAATTGCTGATTATAAACAGAATAATGATGTACTTTATTTTCTAAAGCAGTATAGTTTGAGAGTGAAAGTGGGCACTAATAATAATTATGCTGAAATAATACATGTAAAATAAGTCTGTCAAGGGCAACAAGGACTTCCTGGTTACACTGCAATAATCACAACAAATTGGTCCCTACCTTCATAGAACTCATTAAAATATGATAGTTATTTTATACATAAACCATAAAATATAAATTTCCAAATTATTTAAGAGTTGAATAGTCATAATCATAATGGAACTGAGTATGATAAGAACAAAATTGTATTATCTAGCTTGCTACCCATGTCAGCAGTATTATGTGGCAATCATATTTACAATTAAAACCTTTGTCTTATTACATATCTTTTAAACTTGCTCTGCTATTACAATTTTTTCCACCAGATGGTAGCCAATAAAAGCAGGAAGCAGAGAAATTAACAGAGTTAAAAGAAATAAAAGTAAACTGAAACAAAACTCAAATAAAAAAATTAATTATAGCTAGAGATATACTTATGCATGTAAAAATTCTATGTATCAAGTAAGTACAAACAACCATTTTTAAACTTCTTTTTTGAAACAAAGATTGTTTTGATATCGATTTTATACAAATTCTTTAGGGTTAACTTGGATTTCTAGGCCACTGTGACTGTTAAATAATAATACAGGAAAATGCTCAATTTGAGCACTGGGATCAATGTTCATTTTTGAACAGATCATTCACAAACATATGAAAACAGACTTATCTTAAATATTCCTCAAGTCATTGCTTATTTAAAAGAAGCATTGTGATGTTCTAAAATATAATTTTTAGAATATGCTTTCTGTGACAGTTCTTTTAAAAAAATCCATCCATCCTTCTTATCTTGTAAAAATCAGATACATGGAATTATTTCCTCTGTGTGGAGTCCTCTCCTCTAGCCTTGTTAGTCTTTGTTTGTACATGAAGTATTCATTATTTGCAGAAACCAATTATCATCCCTGTCTGGATACATTAAGATTTTTTCTACAAGTCTTTTCCTCTCTATCACATTTTAAGCAACAGTTAATATGAATTATTCATAGTTCCCATATTGTAGGAAAGTTTTTTTTTTTTATTAAATTTGATCTTAATAATAGTTATTACCCCAGTCATGGCAGTTTTATGAGTCTTCTTCAATGCCATTACCTGGAAAGATTTCAATCAAGAAATATAAAGGATGCAAATCAATTTCCATAATGAAATTAAACTGTACCATTACTCCTTCATCTCAGCAATAGAGATGATTGACAGCTTCTTCCTGATAGCTTGAGCAGATAAGATTCAGATACAGAAGCAGAGAATGGCAGATTATTTGCTCTTAAGAATTTCAGTGGCTTTTTCTTCATTGTTGCTATTTGGTGCTTGCTAATCTCACTGAAACATAATATTTAACTCAAAATTTGTATACAAATTTATTTTCAAGCATAGTATTTTTCTTGCCTAAAAGTAGTTGATTTTTCTCTAGTAGTTGTGATTATAGCGGAATAAACACAGTAGCAAGTGCTATGATACTGTTTTCCTCCTAATGACAGTGCAACCTCATTTTGTATAACAAAAATGCTATGTTATTGGGAGGAAAGAATGATGAGTTTTCTTCTGGGTGTCAATTTTTTAATAAAAATATCAGATTTTTATGGTAATAATTTTCTTCTAAGAAATATGTATCAGATTCTGCTCTCAAACAATGAAGGGAGGTGTTCAGTTAAGTCGGACTGTTAAGATTGCAGTTAGACTAAGAAATTTTCACAATGAGAGGTTACGATGTCTGTGAGCAGAATTGCTATGAATACATGCTGTATGTCCCCCGGTTTAGAAGAGAGGATCTGTAGACCTATGACCACACTCAGTTCTTCCGCAAACCACTGAGTGACTGAGCAGGTGACTGGAGTAGCAACCATTGAATTCCACTCCTCCCTAAAGGTATCCCAGGCTTTGAACATAATATGATATAGCAACATTGATCTTTTACAAGAATGACTCTTCAACATTGTTTAAGGCAGTGGCACCAAACAGAGATCTTACAGCTTGACCCTTTATTGTTCTCTTCAACACATATCCACAGTTAATAACATTGGCTTAATATTTAAAATGTCTTCAGCTTAACGTCTTTACTTTTTTCATAACTTGTAGTTTCACAAATGCTTCTGTGTTTGGGGGTAGTATTAAAAATAATTAGAAACAAATTATTTTTAGTGAAGCAAGACAGAAAATTTAAAGTTCACTTGGCAGCAGTAATAGTCACCAGGTTTCATCATGCTAGCCCTACTTATCTTTCATGCGTTAACTTAAACTTTACTTCTTCTAGTCTTTAATGACTCTCAAATCTGGTATAGGAACCTCTTCTCTCTGTTTGTCTATATCTTAGTACTTGTCACCATGAACAGTTCCTGTTTAATTGTTTATGTCTATATCATACTATAAATACTTTCTAGCCAGAAATATTGTATATATATCCCATGTCTAGAACAATGACTAGTCAGTGCTTGCTTATTGATTTGAATGAATGGATTGATGGATGTACAAGTTACAAGGTAAGCAGCTTTCATAACTGATATGTGTATTCCAGAAAGATCTCCTCTAATCAATAAGCAGTTGTTCCTCTCCTGCTGTATAACAGACAATAATGTTCGTTTTTGTAACTTATAGTGGGTTCATTTCTATGCTGTTCATCCTCTAGTTGAATTAATATCAGTAAGAGTTAGTATCATTCATGAAGCCATAAAATTAATTTGAATTTAATTTTTAAATCATGTTTATAAGATAAAAGTACATTTTAAAAACCAAAGGCTTATACAACATATGCACAAATTTTATATATTAAATTATTTTAATGTAAAATTTCCATACACTTAGAACTAGCTAAAAGTACTCTTAACAGCAAAATTAAATAACTAAATATCCTGCAAAGTTGTTGAATGAGGGTCACAAAATTAGACTTGATATGCCTAAAGAATAAAGAAAAAGAGTATCAAAATAATTTATGCCATTTTATTACTCATAAAGTAGAGCCATCAGACAGGTGGCTGAGTTGAGAGATGATTGAGCTATAAGCAGATTTTTCCCATGAAAACTGAAAGCAAAAGAAGGAGAGGCAGGAGAGGAGGAAGAGGAGGAGGAAGAGGAGAAAAGAAGAACAGTACAGGGCTTCCCTGGTGGTGCAGTGGTTGAGAGTCCACCTGCCAATGCAGGGGATAAGGGTTCGAGCCCTGGTCTGGGAAGATCCCACGTGCCGTGGAGCAACTAGGCCTGTGAGCCACAACTACTGAGCCTGCGCTCTGCAACAAGAGAGGCCGCGACAGTGAGAGGCCTGTGCACCACAATGAAGAGTGGCTCCCGCTTGCCACAACTAGAGAAAGCCCTCGCACAGAAACGAAGACCCAATACAGCCAAAAATAAATAAATAAATTAAGAAGAACAGTACATGTTACTACAAAGCTACAGTAATTATGGGAGTGTAGTACTGACATAAGAGTAGACATATAGATCAATGAAAAAGATTTTACAGTCTATCAAAAAAAAACACCTTACATTCATGGTCAATTAAATTTTGACAAAGGTGCCAAGATAATTCAATAGGGAAAAATAATATTTTCAACAAATGGTGCTCAGACAACACAATATCCACATGCAAAGACCTCACATCTTGTACCTCATACCATACACAAAAATTAGCTTAATGAGACCTAAATGTAAGCGCTAAAACTAGAAAATTCTCAGAGAAAACAAAAGAGTAAATCTCAATGGCCTTGGATTAGGCAATGGTTAATATTATATATGAAACCAAAACCACAAGTGACAAAAGGGAAAAAAAGAGATAAATGGTACTTCATCAAATTTTAAAACTTCTATAAACACAATAAAGTGAAAAAACACCCCAATAGTTGAAAGAAGATTTTCCAATGATATATATAATAAGGGACTTGCTTCCAGCATAAAGAACTCTTACAATTCAACAATAATCAAATAAACTAATTTAAAATGAGCAACAGATTTGGATAGAGATTTCTTGAAAGAAGATATACAAACAGCCAATAAGCACAAGATGCTCAGCATCATTAGACATTAGAGAAGCGTAAATCAAAGACCACAATGAGATACCATTTCACACTCACTAGAATGGTTATAATAAAATAAAGATGAGCAATAACAAGTGTTGGTGAAGATGTGGAGAAAGTGGAGAAATTGGAGTCCTCATAAATTGCTGCTGAGTATATAAAATGGTTCAGCTCCTTTGGAAAACAGCTTGGGAGTTCCTCAAAAAGTTAAACATAGAGTTACCATACAACCAGCAATGCTATTCCAAGAGAATAGAAAACATATGCCCATATAAAAATACGTAAATATTCACAGTAGCATTCTACATAATACCATAAATGTGGAAACAAGTCAAATATCCATCAACTGATGCATAAAGAAAATATACCCATAACATTGAATAATATTCAGCAATAATAAGGAATGAAGTACTTATACATGCTACTGTATGGATGAACCTGATATCATTACATTAATGGAAAGAAACCAGTCAGAAATGAACATATATTGTATGATTCTACTTATAGGAGAAGTCCAGAAAAAAAAAATTAGAGCAAATGGAACAACAACAACAAAAAACAGCAAGCAATATGATTTTAATCCAACCATATAAATAATCACTTGAAATGTGAATGATACAAAGATATCACTTAAAAGATTAGGACTGTGAGACCAAACTATACGTTCTCTAAAAGAAACTCACTTTAAATACGAAGACATAGATAGGTTATTTTTAATTATAAGAATTTTTAAATTTAAACTAAAATTTTAGAAATATTTATTAAACTATGTTTATAGAAAATGATGTAATGTCAATGTCTTAATGGAGTCAATAAAATAAAATACACAGCCTGGGTCACATTTCTTCCTTTTTTCAACTTTTTATATTTTAGTCAAACCACAGGGGATAACAGTAAACAGCACTGTGGAAAGCCTGATTTGAGATTCTACATTTTAATAACTCTTCATGTCAGTTTGTTGTTGTTGGATTTTTTTTCTTTATTTATCTTGCTTTCTTCTTTCCTCAATATCAGGGGAATCCAACTGCTTCAGTTTCTGCAAAGTGCATTCTAAAGCCTCCTTTCCCTTGTAGCAACAAAGACAGAGTACTCAAAATACACTGTGAGAATTTTTAAAATTAATATCCTGAATGTCATTATAAGCAGTTTATTCTAAATCAAATTGAGTGGCTTCTGTATAAAAAAATCATTAACAGCCAACACTATTACTACACACAGTAGATAGAAAATTTACTTACCTTTTTATGTTTGCTATAATATTTGCCAGACAGAGAAAGACAAGTATCAACATGATATCGCTTGTATGTGGAATCTAAAAAAATGGTACAAATGAACTTATTTACAAAACAGAAATAGAGTCACATATGTAGATAACAAACTTACAGTTACCAAGGGGGGAATGGAGGGGAGGGATAAATTGAGAGATTGGGATTGACATATATACACTATTATATATAAAATAGGTAACTAATAAGAACCTACTGTACAGCACAGGGAACACTACTCAATACTCTGTAATGACCTATATGGGAAAAGAATCTAAAAAAGAGTAGATATATGTGTATGTATAACTGATTCACTTTGCTGTACAGCTAAAACTAACACAACATTGTAAATCAAGTATACTCAATAAAAATTAATTTAAAAAATAAAATAAAATCTGGCATTGAAGAAATCTGACAGCAAAGTAAAAATAAGTCACTGTATCTTCCCTTTACCTGACTTCCATGTGGAGATGTTTCTAGATGAAAAATAAAATGGACTACAAATAAGCAGCAGCTATTTTCTCAGCCAATTCAGTTTTGAAATTCTCTGATAGGTGATGTGCCCTTTGTGTTTGTTCATCTTGAAAATTCGTCTTAGTTTATATATTTCACTTTCTCAGATATAAAAAGAACCTCTGATGGTCCATGCAATTTCTGCTACTCGATTGAATGATTAGCCAGCACTGGAGGAACATCTTGTGTCTGGCTGCTTTGCTGAAAATGCTTTTCCTTTTCATATGGAAAAAAATCAGTTTAAACAAGTCAACCTTATCCAAATATATTATTATTCAAGAGTCTTTGCAGTTGACTTTATTTTTAACATTTATAGACTAATGGATGACAATATAACTAAAAAATACATTTGTAGTGCAATTTTCTAAAGATTTACTCAACTGAAACACTTGTTTTGAAAGAAAGTAAGGTTTATAAAGAATCCCTAAATCTTTTGTGAATTCTATTAGGCATGAAATAATGTTATCATTTATTCAGTGAAGTCTGACTATAGACAGATGAGAATCTGCTAACAAAAGGAAAAGTAAATGTGTAAAAATTTCCCTAGGAAGCTTCTGAAAACATAAATATTTTCCTAGCAGAATGTCTATAAAGTACTAAGCAGTTTGAGCACAGTCACAACCAAATGAAATCCCTCAGATATCTAGGTTACTTCTGACCTGGATCTATTAATAAAGAAACTATAAATATTCTTCAGATTTGCCAGAATAGGTTGGCTGAACAGCTGGTTTTGACAGTTGTGTTTTTTTCCCTATTTTGTTTGCTTGTTTATCCTTCCATATATACTGACATGGCAGTGCAAGTGAAATTCATTTGCACAAAGTAGAATTTTTTTTCTTTTAAAAAACCAAAGAATCACTATGTGCTAATTAATATTAAATGAAAGTATTACTGAATTGTATGCTATTTTGAAGGCAAATGTTATAAAGGTGTGGTGTTTGTGTGTGCAAGTATGTGTATGGGTGTGTACGTGCATGTTAACACCACATTCATCAGTTCTGGCAAGTAGCTTAAGCTTGTAGAAATATAAAATTTCTCTCTATGATCACTAGGAGTACTCATATTAAAGACGGTAGAATCTGCTATTTACTCTCCCTGGTCAATCATAAACTTAATCCAGAAAGAAAACAGTGTTTTCTTTCTTTAATCCCAGAAAGAGTATTATAAACAGTACAAAGCTAATTTCAAAAAATGAATTAAACACATGATATTTGTATTTAAAAAACAATATGTACAAATAAAGTAACATTTTGTTATCAATGTATTCATTTGCATATTTTATAATATTTTGTAATATTTAAAATATTTGAATATGAAAAATTATTGTTTGGCATTAAAACTTATGGCTTTATCAGATTTTGGAAGAATTATATTAAATGAATTTTTGATCAGTGTTTCAATATTTGAGATAATTCATGTATAAAAAGTTGAAGTTATAGTTCCAGCTCTGTGATTAGTATTACATTTTAGAAAAGAGTTTCGACAGAATGATATCTAGGGAATTCCCTGGCAGTCCAGTAGTTAGGACTCCGTGTTTTCCCTGCTGCGGGCCCAGGTTCAATCCCTGGTTAGAGAACTAAGATCCTGCAAGCTGCAAGGTGTGGCCAAAAAAAAAGAAACGAATGATACCTCATAAGTGGAGTATTAAACAATTCACCAATAAAAATGTGTTGAATATTCCTTTCCACATAGAAAAAAGTTCCCTGGAGTATTCTAAAATATCAAGAACAATATGTAGAACTGAAGAGTTGAAAACACATATCAGGACTGAGCAAACATCTTATTATTCAAGGATAAATTAATATTTTTAAAATAATAAGAACACGGCCTTGGTGATGGTAGGAAAAATGTGGCTTCAGAAAAAGCACTACAGACACATTTAGGAAGTATTTGTTCTAATTCACAACAGAATTCAAGAAAGCATGAAATCTATAAAACCAATGGTGGAAGACTAGAACACAATAATAAAGCCATTCAAACAAAGATAAAAAGAGAGCTGATGAGAAGTGGTAGGCAAAAACAGGGATGTTTCAAGACTCAAGCAATGAAAATAAAGAAAGGAAAACAATGAGATTCTTCAAGTCATATTAGATTCAAAAATATATAATCATCATTTTTAAAAATACCATTATTATATAAAAGGTCAAAATCAGGAAGGCCTTCAGATTACAAAGACAAGGTCAAAAACGTGAAGAAACTTATTCAAATGTAGGAGAGGTAATATGAATTCGAATTATGAATTACTGGTATTTCTGATGAATAAAATAAATTCATAGAGAATAATAATAGTAACATAAGTAATCATTTTCTGCATTAACTAAATTCCTAATCTTGCATATTTATAAGCATCAATTCAGGGAAGATTCATGGTTACAAACAAATCTGTTGACCTTAGATTTATTCATAATAATAAATGCCAGGAAAAAAAGAAAAAAGGTACATATCTCTGAGAGGAAGTTTCAGAGGTTCAAGAATTTATGCCATTTTTTATTTATGACAAGGCAATAAAATATATGATATGCAAGAGTCAGAATCCTTGAAAAAAGATTATTAAAAACAAATGACACCAACAAAAAATTAACTCATTTTAAAAAGTCAGAATTGAAGAAGTTGTACATTGCAGATGATGTAATTTAATAAAATAATACTCTCGGGCAAAAAGTAAAACACCTCAAGTCTGACTATCCTCAAACATCTATCAAGCTCAAAATAAGTATAAAACAGTATACATGAAATGAATAAAACACCTATATTATAGAGTAAACTAGGACATATTAACCAGTTAATCATATTAATCCAAGAAATACTTTTGAAGATCTGTTAGAAAATTCCCAGAGGGCACCATATTAATAGCAAAACCCAGTATATTCATTTTTTAGGGATGACATAACAAAGTAGCACACACTGGGTGGCTTAAAACAAGAGAAATTTATTGTCTCACGGTTCTGGAGGCTAAGAGTCTAAAATCAAGGTGTTGGCAGGATCATACTCCCCCTAAAACTGTAGGGGAGAGGAATGTTTCCTTGATTCTTCGTAGCTTCTGGTGGTCTGCCCACTGTCTTTGGCATCCCTTGGCTTGCAACTTGCACAACTTCAATCTCCACATTCATTGTCACATGGCATTCTCCCTATGTATCTCTGGGTCTTCAGATGTTCATATTCTTATAAGGATACCAGTCATATTGGGTTAGCAGCCCACCCTATACCAGTATGACCTCATCTTAACTTAATTATATGTTCAACGACCCTATTTCTAGATAAGATTGCACTCTGATGTAGTAGGAGTTAGGACTTCAAAATATCTTTTTGGGAGGTGGACACAATTCTACCCAGAACACTTTAGGTTGGCCAAAAACACATTTCTTCACACAGAAAGAAAGGGAGAGGAGGGAATGAAGTTCGTAGACCCTGTTTTGATTTCCTACTCTTTACCTCATTGGTGAGGGAGGTTTTCCCATCCTACAGTTATGGGGATGGCCAAGCACATGACACCCAACCCTAGACAGATGAGATCAACAATATTATAGTCGCACACACTCACAACCAAGGGGTGGAACACACCACACAATGTAGGGCCACATAAGGATTGCACATGGGAACAGAGTGAACAAGAGAAATTATGGGAAGCAGGCTTTGTAGTAACAAGAGGATGAGGTGACCCCTGGTTACCACAGGAAGACATGTTGGCTTGTTTGAATAATTCCATGGACTGGCAAGGAACTGAAGCCTGCCACTCAGAGATAAGCAGGCACTATGCCCAGTCCCAATAATAAGGAAACATTTAGCCAGAAGATCTTACACATGGGAGCAAAGTATGTGGAGTGACCTGCAGTTAGACCATTTGATTTTATCAGGTAACAAGACAGCACTTATTACTGAAACTTAATTTCAGGCCTCATAGCAAACTGACATGTGACGTCTTGACTTCAATTTAAACCTTAGTAATAACTGAGACTTTTAGGGAGCAGGAGAATTGCCTTCTTAGGAAGTGAAGTAGGCACTTAAACAGGAGGAAGGAGGCAACATGGCGAGATGGTCAACAAAAACATGAACTTTAGAGATGTAGCCCTTTATAGACAATAAAGGCAATTGAGGGAACTGTGTAATATTGGGGTAGGGAATGCAAGTCACCAGAGGGCATGAATTATATTAATAAATACCTGTGGCAATAGTGACACCAGCAGGGGGGTCAATTTGCTATTTTGTAACTTAAATAAGAGTTCTTTGAGGAGCCCATTTAATTGCTTCTCAATTAAACCAGCTGCCTGAGACTGGAGACACAAACTTTCCATTGAATGCTTTCTGCAAGATCCCAGCATCTTGTTTTCTGAGAAATGAAATGATTACCTTGGTTACTATCAGTAACATCTGGAAATCCTCCAAAGGGTAGGAGAAGTGTCATGGTGAGGCCTTGTATTGTGCCCTTGGTATATGTAGAAACATGTGTTATCTTGATTTATATTTTGGGTATTTTCGAGGAAAAAGATTCACAGAGTTCTTTTGCCCAAGTGTGCAAATCTTAGGCAATGGCCAATAGTTGGTTAAAATGTGAAGATAAATCCATTTTTTGGCAAAATGATCCACTGCTAAGATTGCTGCCTAAAGTTTGAGCAATTGTGCTGACGCTGGATCTTGTCCTTTATCAGGACATCTAGTTAAGGGATGGAAAGCAGCAACATTCTACTAAGCTCCACCATGTATAATGGTGTCAATGCCATTGGTAAAGTCCACAAACTAAACTCCTTTCGTTACTACTCAATTCATCTCAAGAGGCTCTCCAAGTAGGCAGGAAACCTAGTAGAGAGTTGACCTCCTCCAGTACTACAATATCTGGCAAGGGACTAAGCACAGGGGAGGTCACCTCCTTCTGCAGGTGAGATATGCCAGAGGATCCAGGTTTGACTCCATCCTATAGCAAGGAAGCCTCAGTGGCTGTGTTGAGTTTGTGGGGTGCTGCTTGCATGACCTAAAGCATAACTGGCAGCTGAATGCAGAAGGCCACAGACTGAAAACCTGTGAAAGCTTCTATTTCCAGGAGATCCCAGTACATGTTTAACAATTACAGCTCTAATGGCATACAGGATGGGGCTGAGGAGGGCAGTTTCTTGCATTAGAAACCTAAGAACATTGTACAGCCATCATGGGTGGTCTAGAGATTTCAGAAAGTGTGAGAGGAGACTGGTAAAACCTCTACAATGAAGGAGTCTCAGGAGCACTAATGGGAGTGTCTTTTGTACAGCAATTTAGGAAGATTCTAGAGTCTTGGGCGGAGGATGATCCATTCAAGATGGGCTGATTTGCAAGTAAGAACATTGATGGGCTTAAGTAAAATTTGTAAACACGGAATATGTCATCTCAGAGTCAAAAAAGGCCTAAAAGAAGTTGAGAGCAAGTCAATAGCTGTTTCTTGACAATGTCAGGGATGGAAGGAAATTTTGTTCACCAAATAATATTCAGTAATTTATCCAAGGTGGTACGATCTTGCACTGTTTGTGGGGCAATGGCCCATCCACTTTTTTATAAGGTCTTTTGTAAGTATCTGTATGCCCTTAATAAGTATGTCAAATGAAACTCTTTGGATGAAGATATCAATATAACGTCATATTTGTGCTCCTGGAGAGTGTTGAATGCAGTTAGGATGTTGCCTGCAAAGATTGTGTATGATGAAAGAAGTGTTGAGTTACTCCAACAAGTAGCCAGGTAAAGGTGTATTGTGCCTCTAAAGGTAAAGATGAACATAGGCTGAGAGCCTGTTGAAACAGGCATTGAACAGAGAATATTAGGTGAATCTATAATAGAAAATATTTACTGAATGCAAATTGGATGAAGTCAGTAAATTCAAATGTTTTGGATATGGGGGTCATAATGGGTGGGACCACAGCAAGGCTGCAGTAATTTACTGTGAAAAAATTTTCTTCTTTCCAGGTTTAAGAGCTGTACATATGGGACTGTTAAGGAAAGCAGTGAAGTAGTGGGGCTATTAACCCCTTCACTAATTAGGTTTTATATAATATCTTTCAATCCTCGAAGGCCCTATTTTAATTTATATTGGACTGTATTAACTATTTTAACAGAGGGCAGCAGGCCAGGGGTGGGAAGGCACTTCAAAGAGTCCCATTTTGTAAGACAACTGGTAGGTGCCAAAAGACTTAATTTTACTTTGTTACTCAATGTGTCAGAGCATTCATGCCCACTTTGAGAATGTCCTAAAATTAAGGCAATGGGTTTTATCACCATGGCAGGGTAATACTTCTGCTGGTTAAGGTAAGGCATATATATTTGTCTTCCATTTTATATTCAGTAACCACCCCCCCAAGATTATTGTGGGTACCTTGTTTAAATTTAGTGAAATTAACAGATATAATTGTAATTTGAGTTCTACTCTTGATTAAGACCATGAAGGTTAGACAGTTAGTGCATTTCAGTAGATGTTAAAGTTAATTTAGAACCTATACTGTAGCGGTCCAAAAGCCAATCAATACCTTTTTATCTTTGTGTATAAATTATTTTAGCAAATTTTGGCTTTCCAATTGGGTTAAATTGTGGAGGCTTTTTTCAGTTTAATTGTTTGTTTTCTCTTCTTGAATACAGTTCTCTTTCTTACTTTCATTCTTTTTTCTTCTTCTTTTTGCTCACTGAATATACTTGGGTGAGGAAAGGTTGTATCATTCTAATATTCATAAATTTGTTGCTCCAGACAGCCTCAAATATGTATCCTCGGAGTAAAGGACCTCCCCTACGGCAATGGTTGCTTTATGGTGTTTGAAAACCCCAAACTTAAGTCAGGTTTGAATTAACCCTTTGACTGTGCCATAGTGGTACCATGATTCTTCATTTGTTTGTTTCCTATAACCCTGAGGATTAGGTTCTTTATTTCAACAGAGGAAAAGACAGGCCCAGTGGAAGAACTCAGAGTCCACAACCCTGAGATTGGCAAATTGTTGATGGAAGAGTCTTGAAGTCTCCAACTATAACAGTGGTTTTGATTCATCAGATTTTGATTCATGTATTTTGTTAGGTATATAGACATTTAGGATTGCTGTCTCTTGTCAAAAATTCAACCCCAGCATCATTAGGTAATGTCCCTCTTTATCCCTGGTTATAGTCCTTGTTCTAAACTCTGCTTGGTATGATATCAATATAGCCACACTAGATTTAACTGGTGAGTGTTTGCATGCATTTCTTTTTCCATCCTTTTGCTTTTAACATTTCTGTATCTTTATATTTTGAGAGGCTTTTCTGTTGACTGCATACACCTAAGTATGAATTTCATATTACAGTTGGCATTCTTTGTCTTTTAATTGGTGTCTTTAGACCATGTACATGTAAAATAATCTTATATGGTTAGATTAAAATCTATCTTGCTAGTTGTTTTCTAATATTTTCCATAATTTTCTTCCTTTTTTCTTGTTTTATTCCTATCTTTGTACTCATTGTGTATTTTTTGATTTTTCCATAACTGGACTATTATTCATACCTATTTAAAAAATTATAGTGACTCTCCTAAGATTTTCAATTTACAGTTTTCATTAATCAATTTATTGTCTAGTAATAGTATCTTACTTTGCACATAGCACAAAAATTAAAAGTTAGAATTTTCAAAATACAATCATAAAAATATATACTTAGAAAACTCATGCTCTATGATTTCAAGTCATGGATTACAGCTACAGTAATCAAGAGAATATGACACTGACAACAAGGTGTACAGTAGAGTCTAAAGAGTAGAAACACATATGTACGTGATGTCTCCAAATATAACTGTGGATTTGTCTGTATGTCTATTAATAAAAATGGAATACAACAGGAATAATAGTGAAACCATTAAACAAACTGAAATAGAAGTTGAAAATTCATTTGTACAAACTTTAGTACTATAAATTTCATAGGCAGATGTTGACAAGTATTCAAAGAAGAGAAAATGAAAACAAATATTTTCAAACTATGGAAATACAGAAAAACTTCATAGACATGCCTGTATATGGGACAATCAAAGTACCATCACAGTATAAGAAGTATAAGAATCTCACTTACGAAAATAAATGTAAAATAAACCAGCAACATGTAATGATATGATCATTCAGTATAGATCTCACAGGATTCTGGCCATAGTAGAAACTGAAAAGTAGCCAAAATCTGCCCATATGTAGCATAAAACATGGCTCAAAGGCATTGTACTGACCCACAAATGTGTTTCCAAACAAAATTGTTAAAAGACATAATAATCCAGACATTTTTATTGCAATATCTACTATCTCCAGCATCAAATAAAAATTACTAGTCATATAACCAAGCAGTAAATTCAACCCATAATCAAAGAAAAAACATATTCAACAGAAAAAGTTGAATAATAGAAATTATGGAACTATTAGACAAGAATGTTAAAATGGCTATTACAACTGCATATACTTATTTAAAAAGAAACATACATATAATGAAGAGAGAAGTAGAAAAAATAAAAAGAACTAAATGGAATTTCATGTCAAAAATACAATATCTGAAATTATTAAATCATTGTAGGAGAAGATATTTATAAAACATAAAAGAGAATAATAAAGTCTGAAAGAAGTGGTCTAACATATGAATAATTATTGTCCTAGAAAGAAAAGAGGAAGAAAGAAGACAGAAGAAATATTTTTTTAAATAGTGGGCAATTTTTTTTCAAATTTGAAGAAAATATACATCAAAAGACTCAAGAAACTAAGTAAGTTCCAAACAAGATAAACACCCACACAGGAATAAGACCCACCCTGCTGCGACACACACACACACACACACACACACACACACACACACACACACAGGCATATTATAATGCAATTGCTGAAAACGTGATAAGAAAAATCTCCAAAAGAGCTAAATGAAGAAAATAATATCACATACAGAGGGACACATATAATGTTGTCCCCTGCCAATGTCGCCTCTGGTCCGGGAAGATCCCACATGCCACGGAGCAACTAAGCCTGTGCACCACAACTACTGAGCCTGTGCTCTAGAGGCTGCAAGCCACAACTAGTGAGCCCACGTACCACAACTACTGAAGCCACGCACCTAGAGCTTGTGCTCTGCAACAAGAGAAGCCACCACAATGAGAGAAGCCTGTGCACCGCAACGAAGAGTAGTCCCCACTCCCCGCAACTAGAGAAAGCCTGCATGCAGCAACGAAGACCCAACGCGGCCAAAAATAAATAAATAAATATTTTTTTAAAAAGTTCTTCAGCAGAAGGAAAAGATAACAGACGGAAACTTGTATCTATACTAAAGAGTAAAGAGGGTCAAAATCGTGAATATGTAAATATACACAATTTTGTTTTCTCACTTATAATTTCTATAGGAGATAATTTATTTTCAAGCAAAAATAACATATTTTGATGTTCAAAAGCATGTAGAAGATAAATGTATGACAGCTGTATCATGAAGGATAGTAGGAAGGAAATGAAACTATACTACTATAGTGATCTCATGTTATAGAAGTGCTACATAATAATTTGAAGATAAACTTTGATACAGCATATAATATAAACCTGAGATTAACCAATGATAAGTAAAACAAAGAAGCTAATAGTGGGAATAAAAATAGAATAACAAATGTTCAATTAATACAAAATATAGCATAACCAATAAGAAAGAATAAAGAACACAGTGGACATCTATAATATATAAAGCAATATGATGTATTTAAATCCAACCAATTAAAAGATAGAGACTATCAAAATAGATAGATTGTCAGACTGGCCTAAAACACCCAACTATATACTGGTTACAAGAAATGCACCTTAAATACAAACACAGCAATCAGTTAAAATTAAAGTAACTGAAAAAGATATATGAACACTAAGATTAAGAATTCTGAAGTGTCTGTATTAACAGCAGACATAATAGACTTCAGAACAAGTAACATCACTAGTGATAAAGAGCAATATTTCCTATGAAAGGGGCCATCCATCAAAAAGTCTTAATGATCCTAAATGTATATGTATTTACCAGAACTTCATATGTATGAAGCAAAAACTAACAGAACAGAAAGGAAGAATGCATAAATCCCAATTAAAGTAAAAGATTTTAACACTTTAATGGAAGCAACTCATAGAACAAGTGGATAGAAAAGATCAGTTAAAGAAGACTCTGAAACAACAATTGTATTATTAGACCTAATTGACATTTACAGAATACTCCAGCCAACAACAGCAACAGCCAGATTATTTTCAAGTACCTGTGAACACTAACCAATTTAGCCCATGTTCTGTCCAAAACAATAAATTGGAAAGGATGAAATAATACAAAGTATGAGTTCTGAAAATAATAGAGCTGCTTTCAGAAATCTAAAACAGAATGATATTTGGAATATTCATAAACACATCTCTAAATAACCTTTGGGGCAAGAAATAAATCAGTAGGGAAATTATAAAATATTTTGAATTGAATAAAAATAAAAACACAACATATCAAAATTGATGAGATGCTGCCAAAGAGTTATTCAAAAGGAGTTTGTGGCTTTGAGTGGTATAAATTACATTAGAGATGATCTAAAATTAATGATATAAGCTTCAACACAAAATAAGAAAATCAAAATAGAAAATTAAGACCAAAGTAAAAGGACAGAAAAGAATAATAAAAGAAAAAAGCATAAATCAACAAAAAAGAAACTAAACAATAGAGAAATCAAAGAAAACAAAGTTTTTCTTTTAAAAAATCTATAAAATTGATCACACACAAAAAAGAAGATAAATCAACATCAGGAATTAAAAAAGAGTTATAACTATAGATCATATAGACAATGAAATATTAACAAGGGAATATTATGAAAACTTTTATGAAAATACGCTTGACAATTTTATTGAAATGAACAAGAAATAAATTTATAATTTTATTAAGTTTAATAAAACAGTTTTATTAAATGTATAAATCTAATAAAATAAATAAATTCCCAAAAGATAATGCAGCAATAAATAAATAATCCGAAGGGCCCCGTTTCTATCAAATAACCTGACTTCATAATTGAAAATCCTCCCATAAAAAAGTCTTCCAGGCCTGGATGACTTCATTGGAGAATTTTATCAGACATTTAAGGAAAGAAATAATACCAGTCATGTAAAAGGAATAATCATATTCCATTGTACATTAAAATTGTATAACATTAAAATTTCAGTATCTGTCGTTTGACTGAGACTCAGCCACATTTTTCTGTTTATTTATGTGTTATATATATGACTCCTTTCAGAGCACAATGGGAGAGTTGAGTAGTTGCAAAGAGACCATATGTGGTGAGGTCATTGCTTACCACTGCTGCTTGGTACACACCACAAATCGAGAGTGATGCAGTTAAAATAAATAAATAAATAAAAATAAAGCGTGATGCAGGTATCACACAATGCTTTTCAGAAAAGTTATCTGTGCCCTTTTTTATAAGAAAAATTGAAAATTCACTTCTCTCTCACAAAATGCACAAAAATAAATTCTAATTGAATTGTATATCTAAATTTGAAAATACACACACAAGCACAAACATACAGAAAATATCGATAAGTTTTACTGAATAAAATTTGAGAAATTCTATTCTTCAAAACCCAGCTTGCAATATGTAGAACTTACAAACTGCATCCAGTACACATATGAAGAAGTCTTTAAAATAAATAAGAAAAGACATATCATCCCAAAGAAATATCTATCATATATGAAATTTGAGTATGCAGTTCACAAAAGATAGTAAGCAAATGGCCAATAAATTATGAAAAGGTACTCAACTTCATTAGAAATCATTAAAATAAAATTAAAACCATAATACACTTCCAGTACCTTCTTATTAAAATGTCTAATATTAAATAGACTGACAATGCAAATGGTGGTTAGGATGTACTCTTGTATTTTTCTGGTCATAGTGTGTTTTGGTTAAATCACTTTAAAAAAGAAACTGACATTTTCTACTAAATTTGAGTAGTTGAACTAGCATTCCGCTCCTGAGTTATATCCAACAGAAATGTGTATACATGTGCATTAAAAGACACGTACGTGCACATTCATAGCAAAATTTTTCATAATATCTCTACATTGGAAGGAACTCAAGATGTCTAATAGAAAAAATAAATGAACTGTGGTATATGTACACTATGGAACACTATATAACAATGAAAATAAATGAACAATTGTAGTGTGAAACAGCATGGGAGAGTCTCACAAAATAATGATTAAGAAATGACTACATGTGGTAGCTCTATTTTTAGTTTTTTAAGGAATCTCCACACTATTATATAGCACAGGGAACTCTACTCAGTGCTCTGCGGTGGCCTAAATGGGAAGGAAATCTAAAAAAGAGTGGATATATGTATATGTATAACTGATTCACTTTGCTGTACAGCAGAAGCTAACACAACAATGTAAAGCAACTATATTTCCATAAAAAAAAAGAGAGAGAGAAAAGAAATTAATCGAGACACAAAAAATACCCCTATATGATTCTATTAATATAAAGCTTAACAACAGGCCAATAATATTTTGTTAGAAGTTAGAATAATTGGAAATTGGACATGGAAGATTAGTGATTAGGAGGCAACATGAAATGAGCTTCCCAAGTGCTCATATTTTGTGCCCTATGTGGAAGTTGCAAAAGTTCTTTCACATTACAACCCATTAACCCAGATGTATGCATAGTTGTGCACTTTTCTGTATGTGTGTTATATTTCTAAAATATTTTAATTGTAAAATAGTGTAATGATTTGAAATAATAAGACTCTTTTAGGGGTATAGTAACTGTGGGTTGTAGTATAATGATATTAATTGAATCACTATTTATACAACTTTCTATCTTTATATTTGTAAATTAGGTCTACATATATCAAATGGTTTCCTCAAAGCATAATGCATCCAATCATTTTTGAAATACTGATAGGGAATACTCTCAATATACTGTAAAGGAATAATTTACATTCAATAAGACAACTATTTAAGGTCAGTAAGCTTTGCAATTTCCTTTCTCTAGAATGAGTAGTTTCCCTCTTCTACCCTCTGAAAAAATAAAATCCACATAGCTAATTCATCCGTAAATTTTTTGCTTGTTATACTGATCATGAGTAGTTCCTTCCATATCAACGCACATCTATGATCCCATGTATGGTGAGCACAGAGCCTGCATAGCTATTATAGACTAGTCATCTGGAAATCTCTTTCAGAATTCAAACACAATCCAAAAACACTGATCTACTTTGTTTCATAGTAGTATACAAACCTACAGATTATAGAAATCTAAGCATACAAGTATACTTTAGCTGCACCCTTTCAAAAACCAGAAAATTTATACATGTAAATGCTAATAATATCAACTTCTACTTCTGCTATATAATTATATAATATATATTTATTCTTTCTCAAACTGTACCACATTCAACCTTTCCTCAATAAAGCTTACTTATTGTTTTAAAACAATCACTGCATTAGTTCTCCTTAGTTGAGATATGAAAAGTTTTTATTTTGTAAACAAAATATATAAAATAATTAGCTAAGGTCAAGCTTTTATTTTGCTGTTTCTACAAAGGAGGAATAATAATAATATATATCTGATATGATATCCAATAAAAAAAACATATGCTGGGCTTCCATGGTGGCGCAGTGGTTGAGAATCCGCCTGCCGATGCAGGGGACACGGGTTCGTGCCCCAGTCCGGGAAAATCCCACATGCCGCGGAGCGGCTAGGCCTGTGAGCCATGGCCGCTGGGCCTGCGCGTCCGGAACCTGTGCTCCGCAACGGGAGAGGCCACAACAGTGAGAGGCCCGCGAACAACAACAACAAAAAAAAAGAAACATACGCTAAGTATATTGAAGATCATATATGAGCTTCCTTATTAGGAAATGGATCACTGATGAAAGGCAAATAAATTGCTACAGTTGTTATTGTAAAGTAATTCTGAAATCACACTTTTCTGATCAATATCTTTACCATTTATTGCCCCTAAATCGAAACACAGTATAATAAGCTCTCTAGAATTGAAATATTTAATTTAGTCACAGTAAATCTAAATAATATACCTATATAATCAGAGAAAACCAAAATCTCTATACTCAGAGAAAGTATGTTTCTAGTAATGACTTGATGATGATTATTTTGTACAAATAGAAAACATACAAATACAGAAAATATCATTAAAAAACTCTGCGATGCACCTCTTTCAGAGATTTTTGTTTGTTTTTGTTTTTGTTTTTGTTTTTGTTTTTTGCGGTACACGGGCCTCTCACTGTCGTGGCCTCTCCCGTTGCGGAGCACAGGCTCCGGACGCGCAGGCTCAGCGGCCATGGCTCACGGGTCCAGCTGCTCCGCGGCATGTGGGATCTTCCCGGACCGGGGCACGAACCCGTGTCCCCTGCATCAGCAGGCGGACTCTCAACCACTGCGCCACCAGGGAAGCCCTCTCTCAGAGATATGAATGAGATTTCCTCACAGGTAAAGCTGTACCATGAAGACCAAGGAGAACACTTGTGAAGATGTGTATTTTGGGGTTTTCAACAAAGTTACTATAAATATTAAATAAACAAACAAACAAAAACTAAGGAACAGCTTTACACTTTGTATAATATGGTACTCTTTGAGATAAAACATTTCTTCTCAGCTAAAACAGTCAAACTGATTTTGAGCAAAATGGAATTTTTTTAAATACCCTGTTTCTTTGACTTTTATACATGTTAATAGTAAAGATTTTTCAAATTCCATTTTTCATAATTTCTCAAAGGGATTGCTCTTAGGTAGTCTTGATCTATCCTGTATTTTCAATTGTCCCTTCCTTACTCAGTCATTCACACCAGTATACTGACATGCTCTGTTTTTGAAAAAAGAAAAATAAATTAAAACATATCAGAAAAAATTTCACCCTCTTCATTCCTATACCTCCCTCTAGGTATACTATTAAATCTCTCAAAAATGTGGTCAACGTACGCTTTTTCCACTTCCTCTTTACTTTTCTAGTCCACTTTTGGAAAAGGAATAATAATGTATGTCTTCACTTTTCTTTCTACCTCTCCACACATTTTCACTTCCAAATTTCTTTTATTTATTACTTTATACTTACTATGTGAGATTAATAGCATTTACATTTTGTGATCATTGCAGTTTTTCTGTACTCTATTGATAGATTCAATCTAAAAGTTGAAAATAAATGATATTCACATTATTTTTACTACAGAAATATCATTGATTACAGAGCTAACCCATTTCCTTTGCTAATTTTCAAATGATGCAGCATCTATTCTATTAAAGAAAATGTTCTAAGTTCTTATAGTCTGCCAATTGCTCAAAATTTTAAAATTCGTTTTGTATATGCACCTTGGCTTTTTTCAAGTCCCCGCACCAAACTCCAACGATTCCCTACTATCTTCCGTTTTAATCTTGAAAAAATATTATATAACTCCTTCCCTATATCACCAATAATTTATAGTGCTTATTTTCTTTGTGGATTGAAATCCATAACGATCTTCTTAAATATATCTTGGAAATACACTGATTTTGTGTTCCAAGTTGTACCTCTTGTTTTCTATTTCACTTGCACAGAATCATCTTGAAATTTCTTTCCAGTAAACTTTTCTTGATTTTCCACTTTGTTCTTTTCTCATACTTGCTAAAGAAGCTTCGTAAAATAGATTCATGTCCAAAATTTTGTGTCTCTAGATATCTGAGTAAAACTAATTGAAAGCCTGACTGCTTACAGAATTTTAGCTTAAAAAAATCACTTTCCCTCGGAATACCTAAGGATGTATTGCAGCATCCACTGTATTATAGCATTTAATATTGCTGATGAGTAATCGGATTCCAGTTGGATTCTTGTATCTTTTTTAGGTTACCCACATTTTTTCCTGGAAACATTTCATTGTTCTTGCTTTTACTTTTTCTCTGAAAATGCTATACTTCCTTTAGCCAAATCTGAAGTACATTTATTATTTTCTGTTATTTAATCTCTCAGAAGTATTTTCCAGAATTTAGCACCCCATCCTTATTGAAACATTCTGATCTTCTGGCTTTTAAAGTAACATATTCCATTCAGAAAATGAAACTACGAAGTCCTCAAACCCTTAGGCATTTATGCCTCCTCATTTTAGTGGAGCCTCACAAAACAATCTTGAAAATGACATTTAGTAGTGAAATAGAATTGCTCATTGCCAGGTCTTAGGAAAAAAGCCAGAACTCATTTGCATAAAAATGCCTAAGGTTACCAACATCAAATCAAGGCTTGACAGGTACATATACTGTACTCTAAAAAAATGTTTACCACCTTGGCTTAGCCAGTGACCTCTGGCAATAGATAGGTTGCTTGATTCTATTTATTTATTTATTTATTTGAAGTAGAGTTAATTTATTACAATATATTAGTTTTAGGTGTACCATGGGTTACTTGATTCTTGGGGAGTATCCTCAATGTTTCTGTTTTGTGTGTTTAAACATTTCAATTTTTAGAGCAGTTTTAGGTTCACAGCAAAATTGAGTAAAAAGTAAGTCTCTCCTCTTTGTGAATCAACTACATGTCAATAAAAAAGTAAGCCTCTCCTTTTATCAACATCACCCACGAGAAAGGTAGGGTTCGTTAAAATTGATGAACCTACACTGACATATCATAATCACCCAGAATCAACAGTATAAATCATGATTCACTCCTGGGGTTGTACATTGTATGGCTTTGGACAAATGTATGACATGTATCCATCATTATATTATCAGACAAAGTAGTTTCAATACCCTAAAAATCCTCTGTGTTCCCCCTTTTTGTCCCTCCCCAACCCCCAACTCCTAGCAACCTCTGATCTTTTTACTGTCTCCATAGTTTTGTCTTTTTCAAAATGTCATTTAGTTGGACTCCTCACAATGGCTTCTTTCACTTAGTAATGTGCATTTAAGGCTCTTCCGTGTCCTTTCATGGCTTGATAGCTCATTTTTTCTTTTTAGTTCTAATATTCCATTGTCTGGATATATCACAGTTTATTTACCCATTCATCTAATACAGATGTGACATCTTGGTTGCTTCCAAGTTTGGACAACTATGAATAAAGCTACTATAAACATCACTGTGCAAGTTTTTGTGTAGACATAAGTTTTCAGCTCCTTTTGGTAATATCAAGGAGCCTGATTGCTGGATTATATGGTAAGAGTATGTTTAGTTTTATAAGGACGTACCAAACTATCTTCCATAGTGGCTGTACCATTTTGTGTTCCTACCAGCAATGATGAGAATTACTGTTGCTCCACATTTGGTGCTGTGAGTGTCCTGGATTTTGGCCATTCTAATAGGTGTGTAGTGCTATTTCATTGTTTTAATTTGTATTTCACTGAAAACATGTGACATGAAGCATCTTTTCCTATGCTTATTTGCTATCGATACATATTCCTTGGTGAGGTACACTTTAAGATCTCTGACCCATTTTTAATCAGATTGTTGGTTTTCCTACTATAGAGTTTTAAGAATTCTTTGCATATTTTGGGTAATATTCTTTTACCATGACTATTATATATATATAATCTTTTGCAAATACTCTCTCCTAGTCCATGGTATGTCATCTTCTTGACATTGTCTTTTGCAGAGCAGATGTTAATTTTAATGAAGTTAATTTTAATTATCCATTATTTCTTACATGGATCATGCTTTGGTGTTGTATCTAAAAAGTCATTGCTATACCCAAGGTCATCTAGGTTTTGCCCTATGTTAGCTTCTAGGAGACCATCTTTGCTCCATTATATTGACCTTGATTTTTTTGTCAAATATCAGTTGAGTATATTTATTGGAATCAATTTATGAGCTCTCTGCTCTGTTCCACTGATCTATCTGTTCTTTTGCTAATAGAACACTGTCTTGATTACTGTAACTTTATAGTAAGTCTCGAAGTCAGATAGCATCAGACCTCCAATTTTATTTTTCTCCTTCAGTATTATGTTGGCTATTCTGGGTCTTTTTCCCAGTTTGTCAATATCCACAAAATATATTGCTGGAATTTTGATTGGGATTGCATTGAATCTATAGATCAAGTTGAGAAAAAGTGACAACTTCACAATGTTGAGCCCTCCTATCCATGAACATGAAATATCTCTCCATTTCTTTAGCTCTTCTTTGATCTCATTCATTAAAGTTTTGCAGTTTTCTTCCTATGGATCTTGTAGATATTTTGTTAATTTATACCTAAGTATTTCATTTTTTAAGTGTTAATGCAAATGGCATTGTGTTTTAAATTTCAAGTTCCACTTAATCATTGATAGAACAGCAATCAACTTTTGTATATTAACTTTGTATCCTGCAATCTTGCAATAATCACTGAGTTCAAGGAGGATTTTTTTTGGTTAATTCTTTCAGATTTTCTACATAGACTACCACATCACCTCTGCACTAAGACAGTTTTATTTGTCTCTTTCCAATCTGTATATATTTTATTTTCTTTACTTGTCTTATTACATTAGCTAGAACTTCCAGTATGATGTTGAAGAGGAATAGTGACAGGAGTCATCCTTGCTTTGTACCTGATCTTAGAAGGCAAGCTTGGATTTTCTCTTCCTTAAGTATGATATTAGCTGTAGGGTTTCTGTAGATGTTTTTTATCGAGTTGAGGAAGCTCCCTTTTACTCTTAGTTTACTGAGAGCTTTTATCATAAATGGGTGTTGAATTCTGTCAAATGCTTTTTTCCATATCTATTGATATCATCATGTGGTTATTCTTTAACCTGTTACTGTGATTGATTACTTTGATTGATTTTCAAAATCCCACTTGGTTGTGGTATATAATCTTTTTATACATTGTTAGAATTGATTTGTTAATATTTTGTTGAAGATTTTTCATCTATGTTCATGAGAGATATTGGTCTGCAATTTTCTTATAGTGTCTTTGCCTGGCTTAGTTTTTAAGGTAATTCTGGCCTCATAGAATGAGTTAAGAGCACTCCTCTGCTTCTAGCCTCTGAAAGAGATTATAGAGAATTGGTATAATTTCTTCCATAAATGTTTGGTAGAATTCACCAGTAAATCCATCTGGAACTGATGCTTTCTGTTTGGGAAGGTTAATTATTGATTCAATTTCTTTAATAGATATAGACCTATTCAAATAGTTTATTTCTTGAGTGAATTTTGGCAAAATGTGTCTTTCAAGGAAATGGTGCATTTCACCTAGGCTATCAAATTTATGGGCACAGAGTTGTTTGTAGCATTCCTTTATCATCCTTTTAATACCCATAGAATCATTAATGATGTTATGTCTATCATTTCTGATATTAGTAATTCTAGTCTTATCCCTTTTTTTTCTTGGCTAGCCTGGCTAGAGGTTTATAAATTCTATTGATCTTCTCAAAGAACTAGCTTTTGATTTCACTGATTTTCTCCTACTGATTTCCTGTTTTAAATTTTGTCAATTTCTGTTCTAGTTCTTATTATTTCTTTTATTCTGCTTACTTTATATTTAATGTGCTTTTTATACCCTAATTTCCTAAGGTAGAAACTTAGATAACTGATTTTACATCTTTCTTCTTTTCTATAATATGCATTCAAGGCTATGAATTGCCCTCTAAGCACTACTTTCACTGCATCCCACAAATTTTGAAACATTGTGGTTCCATATTCATTAGGTTTAAAATAGTTTTTAATTTATCTTCAGATTTCTTCTTTGACCCATGTGTTATTTAGAAGGGCATTGTTTAATCTCTACATACTGTGTGATTTTTCTGGTTATCTTTCTATTATTAATTTCCAGTTTAGTTCCACTGTGGTCTGAGGGCTAACATTGTATGATTTGTATTGTTTCAAATTTTAGGATGTTTTATGACTCAAAATGTGGTCTATTGGTAAATACTCCATGTGAACCTGTAAAGAATATATATTCTGCTGTTTTTGGATGAAGCTGACTATAAATGTCTATTATATCCAGCTGATTGATGGTGCTATTTACTTCAATTATGTCATTAGTGATTTTCTGCCTGTTAGATCTGTCCATTTCTGATAGAGAGGTGTTGAGGTCTCCAACTATAAGAGTGGCTTCATCTATTTCTCTTTGCAGTTCTATTAGTTCTGTCTCACATAGTTTGACACTCTGTTGTTAGGCATATACATGTTATGAATTGTTATGTCTTCTTGGAGAACTGACCACTTTATCAGTATGTAATGTCCTTGTTTATCCTGATAGCTTTCCTTGCATTGAATTCTGCTCTGTCTGAAATTAGTATAGCCAATTCTGCTTTTTTTGGATTAGTGTTAGCATCGTATATTTTTCTCCATTCATTTACCTTTAAACAATATGTGTCACTATATGTAAAGTGGGTTTCTGTAGATTGTCTCACTTATTTTAGTAGCCTACACAGATGGGAAACACAGAAAGTTCCATGCTCAGAATTTCTTATAACCTTTAATAGACTGATAGGTCTTAATATTTTCCAATTATAGCTATGATTTTGACTGGGAAAAAATAACAGATTTCTGTCAAAGTTCTGCATCTTACGTTGGGTTTTCCCAGAATCAGACCCTGAGAAAATGATTATTTCGGTCCTGATCCCAAGAAACACTGTCCAGAAAGTGGGAAGTGAGATACAGAAAGAAGATAATTATTGATAAATGTACTATCAAGCAAGTTACCATTAAGAATAATTGGAACCTAATTAGAACTGTAGAACTCTGAGAGACAATGAAGAATATGGAATTCCATAGTAATTCAAACGCTGCTGTATTTACATATCAACTCCAATCAGTCCTTGGATGGGGCAGCTCTCCTGAAGGATTTCTTCCTCAGCACTTTTGGCCTTTTGTGAGCTTGCACCAAGGGGTCTTTGGGTGTTCACGCATGCTTTGCCCATAGGCAGAAAGATATAGATGCTAATATTTGGAAATCCAATTATTTTGCACTGAAATGTTAAGGATATGACAGGGGAACCAGCAACATTTTCTACATACTGATAAAGACAGACCCGCAGGAGTAATAATAGCTAAATGAAAAGAACAGGGAAGGTCTTGACCCTTTTAACAATCCCTGCTTCTTAAATAACTCATATTCCTTAACTCTTGTGACGGCAGTTCTGCTTGTCCTGCTTCTTTTTCCGCCACTAAGTTTTTGTGCATTCGATGATGTTTCTTGTATTTATCCTTTAAATGTTGGGTTTTTTTTTCCCTCTCTACCTTGACTCAGATTCTCTTTTATTCTCATTCTATATACTACACTTAGAAAAGATAATCAATTTCTATTGTTTTAGCATTTATTTGGTGTCGCAACAGATGTATCACAAAAAGAATTCTTTCACTCACATCCAGACCTAAATGTTCAAAATACCTACTCTGAATTCTCACTTTCATCTTATTGGCATCTTCAACAACTTTTCCCATATTAAATTCATCATATTAAACCAAATATTCTCCCTTTTATACATTTCTAGTTCACAGATATAGGGTTCCCAGATAAAATATAGAACACTCAGATAAACTTGAATATAAGAAAAAAAGATGAATTTTGTGTAAGTATGCCTTAAATAGTCCATGAGGCCTACTTATACTAAAAAACTTATTCATTGTTTTACTGAAATTCAAATTTAATTGGATATCCTAATAATCAGTCATTCCTACCTTGATACCCCCCTTTTTTGTCCTTATATCTCCCTCTCTGGACACAGTTGGTCAATCACCAAATATGTTTCATTTACCCCTAAATTATTCCTGTCTGCTTTCTAAATAGTTTAGTTGCCACCACCTTTGTCACAACCATTCTAATCTCTTAGTTTCTTAATTGTCATTTCTGTCTCCTTTCTCTGCAGTGTTGTCAAAATTAACTCAAATTTTATCATGTTACTTCCTTGAATAATATCTTCCTATGATTTCTAATTATACCTATTGCCAAGTAAATCCCTACATTTGGCTTATAAAGCCCTCAGTGGTCTCTTCTCACTTTCTCTACAGCTTAATCTCATGTTAAACCCTCCATTACAAGCTGTACTGCTACAAACACATGAGTATCTTTTAATTTGCCAAGAGGGACACACACCAGATCCTGGCTCCATGCCTTCACAAACTCAGTGTCACTTTTTCAGTGAGACTGTCTCTGATTGATCACACAAGATTAAGTTTTCTACTGCAAATTTCTTAGCTCTTTCTTTCATTTTCCATCTATGCCTTATTCGTTATTACTGATATAGAGTCTTTATTTCCCTTTACAGTTTAAAGTCCACAAGCACATTTACCATATCTAGTTTTTCACTGATTGCTCAACATATCTAAATAAATGTATGTGGGATGGATAAATGAATTTTTAAAATATTATTATAGATGGGGCTTCCCTGGTGGCGCAGTGGTTGAGAGTCTGCCTGCTGATGCAGGGGACATGGGTTCGTGCCCCGGTCCAGGAGGATCCCACATGCCGCAGAGCGGCTGGGCCCGTGAGCCATGGCCACTGAGCCTGCGTGTCCGGAACCTGTGCTCCGCAGCGGGAGAGGCCACAACAGTGAGAGGCCCGCATACCGCAAAAAAAAAAAAAAAAAAAAAAAAATTATTATAGAGAGTGCTGCCAATAAAGGCAAACTGCCTTTCCTAACTGACATTTTTCTGTATCAAAATAACTCTTCCTGCAGACACCCTGCAAACTCTACCTTGCCATCTGTCAAAAAAACTTCAGTTTTGTTCAGAATAAGAACTAAAACTGTAAATGGCCTAATTTAGACTACCCTTAGTATAGATAAAGAGGAAAAGTATTCTTAAACTAGGACAAGGAGAAAATTACTATATCATAAATCTGAATTTTAATGGAGAACCAGACGTGAACTAGGAGTTAGAGGATGTCAGATAGAATATCATAATCAGACGTGAGCAGAGCAATTGGGAAACCAAAGTTGGGACTGAAAAATGTAAGTATGCAAGACTGATATTTGGGGATTGTTTTTGCTTGTACTGATAACTATACACCAGGACTCTCTTTTGGCATTTTCACCTTTTTCTAAAGGTCAAGATAGTAAGAGAATATTAAAGCTGCTAGCCCTTACAGGAAGGCATGCTCTAGCCACCTAACAACACATACTCCCTCTTAATTTTTGTAATTAATTTTAACAAATTTTCCAATCTGGAATTTTAATACCTTATTTTAATTTTGTTTTGTTATTTAATGCTTTTAAATCACAACTTAACTTTCCAAATAGACTCTTAAGTTCCTTTAAACAAAGATTTTTCTCCCACACAATAAAATCTCCAAGTTATAAAAATATGGGAGATTCAAAAGCATATTAAGATGTCTGTATTTTAAATATTATACATAATTTAATAATTGAAGAGTGCTTAGTACAAAAGAAAAAAATATGTTATTTCAAACAGAAAAAATTAATCATTACCAGGTATGAGACACTTATAAAAGTATAGGAGGAGTATCAAGGGAAGTAATACCAGGTATTAGATACTTATAAAATTATCAGAAGGTTCTCAGGGGCTACCATTTGACCAGTGAGTTGAGGGGACCCCCTTAGAAGCTGAGATGTGGCAGTCAGGAGGGTGCTGCTGCCTCCACCTCCATTGCCCCACAACCTAGTCATGTCCAACCAAGAGGTGAACTGACACTCACAGGCAAAGCTCAGCTGCTGTCAGTGTATGTAAACACAAATCAGCTCTCACTGCTAACTGCAACCATGACAAAATTTGTCTCTGACTCATTTTCACCTTCATATCTCATGTGAGTGCATCTTCCTGATGGACCAATTTTGCACAGTAAGTCTTAGCTGAAATGGAATCTAAAAAAAGCCATTTTTAACTTTTCAATATCTTGAACTGAAATAGGATGGAACTGAAATTGAGCAAGTCAGTCCTCAATAATATCCCTTCTCCCCACCAGACTCTCTCCTCCCTCTCCCAATATTTATAATGTTTTCTCAACCAATAGGATTTATAGTTTCCTTGAAAAAAAAAAAATGAGGTCAAGAGAACCGGAAGTCAACCCACAGACTGGGCAAAAATATTTACAAAAGGCATATCTGATAAAGAACCATTATCCAAAATACACAAAGATCTCTTAAAATTCAATAATAAAAAAAAGAATAACTAGATTTTAAAATGGGCAAAAGATCTGACCACCTCACCAAAGATAGTATACAGATGTCAAATACGCATATTAAGAATATAAAATTACATGTGCTCAAAATCATACATCATTAAGGAGTTGAAGATGAAGACAATAAAATACCACTACACACTTAATGGAATAGCTGAATTCCAGAACACTGGCCACACTAAATGCTGGCAAGGATGTGGAGCAACAGAAATGCTCATTCATTGCTGGTGGGAATGCAAAGAGGGTTACAGCCTCTTTTGAAGACAGTTTGGTACTTCCTTACAATACTAAATATACTCTTACTATATGATCATGCTCCTTGGTATATATCTAAAGGAGCTGAAAATTTATGTCCACACAAACACCTGCACACAGATGTTTATAGCATCTTTATTCATAATTGCCAAAACTTGAAAGCAACCAAGATGTCCTTCAGTAGGTGAATGGATAAATAGTATGATCCATCAAGACAATGGGATATTATTCAGCACTAAAAAGAAATGAGCTATCAAGTCATGAAAAGACATGGTGGAAACTTACATACACATTACTAAGTTAAAGAAGCCAATCCGAGAAGGCTATCTACTGTATGATTCCAACTATATGACACTTTGGAAAAGGCAACGCTATGGAGACAGTAAAAAGGTCAATGCTTGTCAGAAGTTGGCAGGTAGGGATAAATGGGAGAACAGAGGCTTTTAGGACAGTGAAAATACTCTGTATGATGTTATAATGGTGGATATATGTCTTATACTTTTATTGATCCCATAGAATGTAAACTGTGGACCCTGGATGATAATGATGTATCAATGTAGCTTCATTAATTGCAAAGGTGAACATTCTGGTATGATAAGTTGATGGTGGAGTAGGCTGTGGGTGTGTGGGGACAGTAGGTATATAGGAATTCTCTGCACTTTCCTCTCAATTTTGCTGTGAATCTAAAACATGTCTTTTAAAAAAGTGTATTAATAAAAAATGGGGCAGTAAAAAGAATACCAAATGTGAATCTGAGGATTAAGTAACTAGACGGATTTACCTTCAGGATGCCAATTAAACAGTAGAATTCATTAAATCTTCATTAAATGTAATTGAACAAAGAAGATATTAAACTGGCATCTAAACATAGATTGGGAAGAGTGTTAAAACCAAACATCATCTAACCTGTATTTTTCTTAGGGATTTTACTGGTGGTCTATTCAAAGTCATGGCAGTACCATCCTATCAAATATGAGTATCTTACCATTGATTGTTTGGTCTAATTAGTGACTGTAAGCTTACAAATCAACATCATTTTCTAGGATACAACAATGAGTTGATATAATTACAGTCAAATTATATTTCAATATCACATTCTAGAAAATAGAATAATGTATGATTAAATACAGGTATGCCATTAGGTTTTCATGATTTGTAATTTGGTGACCTTCATATTAACATGAAGAGGTATATAATTGTGTTGAAGAATTACAGAGAACAGCTTTGGTAGGACACAGTAATACCTGATTTTTTTTTTTTTTTTTTGGGAACATGGTTTAGTGTCTTATCTGTGATGCTCACTTACCTTGCTGAAATAAGCAGGTTTTAAGTGGGAGTTTCTTTTCTTTGCATTTAAAACAACTTGGTTATTGAAAAATATTCTGTTTATGTGAGCCAACTGACTTTATTAAAAGCCAAAGAAAATTTACAAATTGTTTGTATATAGACTGAAATGATTAAAGTAAAGAAAGAGTAAAACTAAAATTTTTCTATAGAGGAGTTAAAGTGCAGTGCTCACATACAGATGGAAAAAACTTGTCTCCCTCTAATCTGTTAATGTGATCCTCAATTCAGGACCAATATGCTTACTTGTGTTTTACAATATACCTAATACAATATTGATACTACATGTAGATATCAGTATTGATTTAAGGTCCAACAGCAGATATTCACAACCAAACATCATTTGTAATGAGTAATGTTAACAACGTAAATCTTTCATTCTGGGATAATGTCCATTGAGATCACTTCTTGCACTGGATAAATGTTTGCTTCTTTTTGCAGGAATCTCAGTGTTCCATCATCATTTGAATTAGCTTGACCAGGTAAATTTCTTTTATCCTATTTGCTCTAACTGGAGGGTTATCTATTCATTCAAAGACATTAAGATTCTAGAAAGCATCTTCTGATATTGTTTTCCAATCCTGCTTCCAGCCCTGTTTTCAGTGTATAGCCTCCTTGTTACAAAAATACATCATGAATTGAAACCAGTATAAGGGAATCAATAAAACACCTAAATGGATCACAAAGTTAATGTTTCTTTATTGATTTAAGGATTGTCTCTTGCCATTTTTGTTAGCTATTGTTATGATAGACCATGTCATGGGTAGAAGCCTGAAATACCAGACAGTGATTATTTTTCACCAAAAACTTCATGAGAAACTAAGCAATTGGGAATCACTACTTTTTTAAAAAGCAGTTCAGCTGAATTCAGAGGAATCTCAAAACTGCCAGTACTAGGTAAAAGATACCATAGGAACACATTTTAGAAAAGATAAGAATATTATGGTCAAGGCATAAAGTGCTGCTTTGAAATTTTCAACCAGCCAGGCATCATTCAAGTGGTGAATTTATAGCTATAAATAAAGTGGTTTCCCCCATAAATTTTTCGTGACTCCTATGTGCACAGTGCCACCAACAGGAAAGACATGAACTATCAAATAATAATGCATTTAAAGTTCAAAGGGAAACCACGGTCTTTCAATAATCTTGAAGAGTATAATAAGAATTATCTTCTGCTATGGCATGCCTTTGAGCCATTCTAATCTTGACTCCTAACATTAAAGTTTAATTAACTTTTTTCTGCTTTCTCTCTAATCTGGAGCAACAATCTTCATCAGGTAACTTGTGGTGATATTTAAATGCTTTCAACACGACCCATAATAAGACTATTTTGTTTTATTATTGTAACCCAGAACACATACATACACACCTACATACAAACTGAAATAAAATTCCAGAAAACGATATTTAAGCTTATTAAATGCAATATAATTTGATATTTCATTTTTCTATTATATTTTATTTCATAGTTTTCTGCATTCTTATGGAATAAACTCCATCACTATTGCATTCTCATATACTAAGCTCCATGAGGGCCTTGTTTACCTTTATATATCTGCATCTTAGTCAGTGCCAAACCCATACTTAATTAAATATACTGAAAAAAAATGCATGAATCTTCTCAGCTTCTCAAGAAGAGTATCAAAATTCTGCCCATAGAAATCACTTCTTCGAATTTTGAAATACTTTGAGAAAATAATTTAAAGGTTTAATCAATGAGTGATAAAAGTAAAGGTACTGGCATTGGTAAGCAAGGCTCTTTGGAAATGGAACCCAGTTAGAGGTCTCAGAAAGGAAAGTGGGAAAAGAAGTCCAAACCTCTGAAAGACGTAAGATCTACTAGCAAATAATACACTCGGCAATTCGTTCTTTTTTCCTTCTGTGTAGTGGTTCTCTCAGTCTTTATGTTTGTTATAGATTTCCCTAGGCCATTCTGCAAATTATACTATGAAGATGGCTTTGATGCTTCTGATGTCTGTTATCCTAAAAAGCCATTGATAACAGCTCACAGAATATAACCTTGAGGAAAATGGTTCTCCTACTGTAACTCAATCAAGTCTAGCCCCCAAAACTGCACTTATATTTTAGCCAAACCTTTTATGGCCTTAACATTTTAAGTACTATTTTTCATTCATAGATATTTAATACTAAACTCTAATTGTTGTATGCACATGTGTATATATATTTACACATATATATGTATATAGATGAGTGTATGTGAATTTCAACGAGAAGCCTCATATATTCTTTAAAGTGCTAAATATATATTTATATATTTAATAGGTGAAAATACTTCTAAAAGAAAGTTCTATAAACCATTTTTTCCTTTCACATTGTATTACATTTCAAGCAAGTTATTAAATGATATTGCTTAATTGTTTAGATGCAATACAATTCATGCAGTAAATAAATACCGTGTATTCCATTTGAGGCCTTCAAAAAGCTGTCCCAAAGGACAAGTTACAGATACTTACCACAAGGGGGCTCAATAAGGGAGGGAAAAGGAAAACTAATATTTTTAAAAGATTTTATGAAAATACCATTTCATAGTTTAAAGAACTCTCTCCCTCTCTCCCTCTCTCTCTCTCTCTCCCTCTCTCTCTCTCTCTCCCTCTCTCCCTCTCTCCCTCTCTCCCTCTCTCTGGAAAATAAAAATTAAAAAATGAACTTTTCTGAGAACTGCTTGCTACGAGCTCTGGTTTATTTATCATGCAGGCTACCTACACTGCTGCAGAGAAATCCAACTGACTTTCCTTAGGTTCTCGCGGAGCATTTTTAAAGCCAATGCAAATAATGAATACACTAAGTGATTTTATAGATTTGGACCATTTCTATAAAGACAGATAAAGTTAAAGATCCTTCTGAAATGAGATGGGTAGAATCAGTGTGGATGAAGAGGCTTCTTGTACTTCTGCCTTCCTCCTCTTTGTCCTGTTCGTTGTCCTGTTCTTCTTCTCTTTCTTTTTGCTATTCTTCTTTCTCCTCCTCCTATCCCCTCATGTCCTTTTCTTTTCATCTTATGTTTTATATAAAAACAATGTTTTTATGGTATAATGTGAACTTCAGAGGCCATGGAATCAGGCATATTTCAGTTTGTACTTTAGCTTTTTGTGTGACTTTGGATGAATTACATAAAGTTTATAAGCACTGGTTTTCTTATCTGCAAATTTTGGAAACACAACCTGCAGGATGGTGAGATCCTTAGGTAATATTTGTAAACCCCCCACCCCCCAATAACTGGAAAATACTAATTCCTTAATGAATAGTAGATATTTCTATTATTATACTGAGAGTTTTAATGATTTTATGAATATGAAATTATATTAATGAAATCAACTGTTTAACTTTTGTTATCAGAGTTTTCTTAATATTCAGAAGCACAATCTCCTTCACACAACTTTTAAACTTATGTATGACTTTATACACTTTTCAGTATAAGACAGAAAAATTACAGGTATATACTGCTGATAGGTAACCATAGTTAACTATGGAGGAGCCCCAGTAGATAGAATTCCTATGTATTTGAAAATTTCAGAAAAAAAAAAAATTTCTTAGTAGAAAGAAACATAAAGAAATTAAGAAAGACTCGATTATATAAAATAAGGCACTAAGTACTGAATAAAAAATCAAAATACTATATATAGGACGAGGAAACATTCTGTAGTATACTGCAGTGGTAGAAACATGATATTATGAATTTGTCAAAACACAAAGAGTGAAGCCTACAGACATAGAGAACAGACTTGTGGCTGTCAAGGGGGCGGAGGGGTAGGGGAGGGATGGAGTGGGAATTTGGGGTTAGCAGATGTAAACTATTATGTATAGAATGGATAAACAACAAGGTCCTACTATATAGCACAGGGAACTATGTTCGATATCCTGTGATAAACCATAACGGAAAAGAATATGGAAAAGAATGTATATATATATATGTATAACTGAATCACTTTGAATCACCTTGCTGTACTGCAGAAATTAACACAACACTGTAAATCAGCTATACTTCAATGAAAAAATAAAAATAAAACAGAAAGTGAAGCCTAATGTAAACTATTGACTTTAGTTAATAATAACAACCATTGATATTGGTTCATCAATGTAACACATGTACCACACCAAAGCAAGATGGTAATTACAGGAGAAACTGGGCAGGAACAAGGAGAAGGGAGTATATGCGAATTCTGTGTACTTTCTGCTCAATATTTCTATAAACCTAAAACTACTCTAGAAATAAGCCTATTAATTTTTTAAGAAAAATAAATATGTATGCCTGCTAAAACAGAAGATGTCTAGTATCTTTATTTGTTGAGGACAGGCATTTATTTTTTCATGTAAAACATAAGGTGAAATTTAGACTGTGAGATTTAAATTACAATTATATTTATTTGGTACTTAACATCTACCCATACTTTTGCACTATGGATATACAAGTAAGCTTGAATGAGAACTGAGAAAAAAGAATTGAGAAAAAAAGATTTTTCTGCAGCCTAATGTTTAAATTATGACTTGTAATAAAATAGTAACGCTAGTACTGACCTATTTATTGGGCACTGTCTCTGTTCCAGACATGATGCTAAGTACTTTACAAGCATCATAAAAAGGCTTTTCGTAATTTCTAAGGAAGAAATCATTATTAAGAATGTCTACTCTGGGCGATATTTATGTACTATTATAACTTGGAGAACTATGAAAGCAAGATGCAATTAATTATTTTAACTTCATTAAAAATCAATGATTTAATAATAGTGCTCATCCTGGGCTCTGTGCGTGCATCAGTGTGCGTTTACAAGGATAATGATTAAGATATAGCTCTGTTAAATATCCATTGCATTAGACATATTTATAATATCCACTAGGTGTACATTATCACACACTGGTAAATCAGAGTCTCAACTCAAAACTTCACAGAAGATTACTGGTAGTGCTATTATTCCTGAAACTAAAATAAACATATATAGTGAAAAATATTCAATACATTCTTATTTCATTTTAAATCTCTTTGTTATAGAGCATACTTGTCTTACATTATTGTGTTAAGTACTAAAATACAAACACCAGGGGACTTATGAAACTATACCATGGAATATCAGTCTAGAAAATAACAACTTGTTAAAAATTAGTGATACCTATGTGAAAAGTACTTTATTTGAAAGAATACAAATATGCCACCTTAAGTTTAGATCTTTAAAACACTTAGAAAAATCAGAAATTTATATACGTCAAGAACAATCAATGGCTTAATTCAAACCTATCAATGGGCATCTAAAGAAAATAACCAGAGAAATCAAGTGGTGTGTCAAAGATTCAGCTGGCCATAAATTATCTACTGTAACATAATCAAATGGCATTGCCCCTCTACGGCAAAAGGAGCAGTATAATTGGCTCTGATTAAAAACAAACTAACAATAATAAAACAAACAAAAAATTCTTCTCTCTTATTTTTGCTTTTTCTCAGACATCTTGTAACTTGTCTTTCAAATTTCCATTTTAGGATTGTAGTCACATCTCAGATAAACAACACCACAGTTGACAGATGCTAGATTCATAATAAATTGCTATTGTATACAGGTATTAAGCTCTGTTCTTTGGCCTTGCATGATTATTCAGTTTACTCCAGTATTTTAAAAATCCATATATCAATTCAATTCTTTTCTGGGAGGCCCCAGTCTCTGGTAATAAGTCTTTCTCTCACATGACCTTATGGGACCTTATATAACCTTACATCTTTGACTCAAATGTCTCAGTCAATTAGAAAAGTGAAATACAGAACCTCACTTTGTAAAGTAATGACTTGTCTAAGAGAAGGAAACTACTGAATAACCCAAAATACCAATTCACCAAAACAAGTAATTTTTTAGTTAAATGTTATTTTGGATCAAAAGCCACAAACTGAAATAGCATATTAGAAACCTTGATAATATACAGTACTGCTGTTTTTATTCAATAAGAAATATTTATAATAAATTTTCTCATCTTGAAAAGGTCACTACAGATTAAAATATTTTATCATCTTTAGTACTGGTAAAGCTGTATTGCTAAACTTAGCCTAAACTTAGCACAACACTGGATCCCTTCTTATAATGCATGAAATGAAGAGAGAGGGAGAATGAAGGAGACAGAATGTTGACTGTAGACTATGTTGTCTGCGTCCCATATAGCTTAATATGGTTATGCATTCCCTACTTTGTGTGGCTCAAGAAATGTTAGCCTCTGCTTAATTTGGCAATCAGATAAATTATCCCTCTCCCCATGAGAGGGAACAAATGAGGGAATGGAAAAGCAGGCATGACAAAACTACAATGAGGTACCACCTCACACCAGTCAAACTGGACATCCTTAAAATGTCTACAAATAACAAATGCTGGAGAGGGTGTAGATAAAAGGGAACCCTCCTACACTGTTGGTGGGAATGTAAGTTGATGCAGTCACTGTCGAAAATAGTATGGAGGTTTTTCAGAAAACTAAAAATAGAATTACCATATGATCCAGCAATCCCATTCTTGGGCATATATCCAGACAAAACTATAATTCAGAAAGATACATGCACCCTTATGTTCATAGCAGCACTATTCACAATAGCCAAGACATGAAAACAACCTAAATGTCCATCGACAGATAAATCAATAAAGAAGATGTGGTACATATATACAATGGAATACTACTCAGCCATGAAAAAGAACGAAATAATGCCATTTGCATCAACATGGATGCAACTAGAGATTATCATACTAGATGAAGGAAGTCAGAAAGAGAAAGACAAACATCATATGATATCACTTATATGCGGAATCTAAAATATGACACAAATGAACCTATCTATGAAACAGAAACAGAATCATGGACATAGAGAACAGACTGGTGGTTGCCAAGGGGGAGTAGGTGGCGGGGGATGGAGTGAGAGATTGGGGTTAGCAGACGTAAGCTTTTCTATATAGAATGGATAAACAACAAGGTCTTACTGTATAGCACAGAGAACTATATTCAATATCCTATGATAAACCATAATGGAAAAGAATGTATATATATATATATTTATATATATATATGTATAACTAAATCACTTTGTTATACAGCAGTAATTAACACAACATTGTAAATCAACTATACTTCAATTAAAAAAAAAAAGAAAACAGAGTTTCACATCAATGATACTCCTAGCTTGATTTAATATATTTTCTTCAACAGTTATTTGCTAACTATTTGCAATAAGCAAAACATAAATTTAATTAAATTGTTCTAGTTAGGGGAAAAAAGTTTCTGAATAGGAACATTCCTTTATTTCTTCCTTTACTGATTCATCGTTATCAAGAAAAACTTGCAGAAGTAGATTAATGGAGAATATTACGTTTGTGACAAATATGGATATTGTCTAAAAATATGTTATTGACTTCTGATCACTTGACACCACAAAACACATGACAATTTTACTATGTGGCTACTGGATGAATCTCAAAAAGGGGTTTGCAACATATTTCACAATCTTTTTTTGCCTATAGTCCATCCTTCACATCACACAGTTTTAAACCAAATAAGGTGGTTTCTATTAAGGGATCACAGAATTGGTCTAATTAGTTTTGCTGACATTTTCTGAAGTTTTGGAATTTGCGGCAGGTAAAAATGCTATTCCAATGAACTTCACAAATTTCAACAGAGTAAACTGGGAAAAAAATTCTAGAGTCTGGGATAACGGACAGTTATCAGTTAAAATCCAAAACAAAGAAGCAAACTAGAGTAAAACAAAAAACTGCATAAGATACATTTTTTTTTAATTTCAAAAACTTTTAGAAATAGACCCAAGGCCAAGCAATAAAAGCAGAGATAAAAAAAGCTGAACAAATGAACAAAGTTTATCTGGATTAAGTAAAGAAACTTCACTTTATGATTTCATTAGAAAATATGAATGGAGTAAAGGGAGAGGAGAGAGTTATGTTGTTAAATTTTCCTTCCAGATTAAATAAATAGTATATATGTTTTTGTTGTGTTTAGTTCCTCTGGATTGAAAAGGTAAACTTCATCTATTTCCCCAGTGTTCCATGGAACCAAGATGTTATAGGAATATAAAAATAACTGTTACATGTTAGATTATGAAACCTTTGTTCTGTTCAGTCTTGTTTGAATTCCAAGCTGTTTTAGAAGGAAACATGACTACATTGAAAGTGTATATATTCATGATTTCAAAAAGCTTAATATATTTACAGCTGATAATTTTAGAGTTTCACTTCAATAATTATTTTCAATATTGTTTACATACTAAATTTGAACTTTTCTGTCTTTATGGTTAATTATAAGTAATTTAAAACTTCATTAACTTCACCTAATTATTAAAAATTAAAATATACTGTGTATTATAAGGGTAGTGAGATATTCTTGAATTAAAAGTAAAATTCCTTTCAGTATAAGTACATACAACCAGCAAATAAAAATGTTGATTAATAACTCCAGTTATAAGGAACTAAATGAAATGACCTTTCATTCCCAAATATATATTATTTATATTTCAAGCAAGTAAAGCTATCTAGAATATCAAGAGAGGACAAAGTATGATTAAGGAGGTAAAAATACAGCTGGAAGTTGAAGGCTGAATATTACATACATTTGCTTGTATGTCCTTGTGTACAGCTGGATTGAGACAAGAGTAATATTTACAATCCTAATGCTTAACTGTAGGCCTGGTACGTAGATAGGGCTCAAAATATTGCCCAATATAAGCTGCTAAATTAATTTTTATTTTTGTTTTATCAGAAGGACAACTGAATTTGTAAATGTGAATAACAATTTGTCTTATTGATACTAACAGATCTGTTGTACATAGGAAATAAGATTACTTGTTAAACTTTCATAAATTATTTAAGAACATGGACTCTAAGTTTTCTAATTGTATTATATCAACTGAATGAAAATAGTTACAAACATAAAACTCTGAATCTAGAAAAAGCAATGAAAGTTTTCCTTTGTGAAATGTAGTTTAAGCATTCATGGGATGAAATTTTCTCAAAAATTAAAAAAAAAAAAAAATGAGCCTCACCAAGATTCTCCATCTCTAGAATTGAGTAATGATTTTAAATAAATTACAAGACAGACTTTTTAACGGTATCATTTGGTATGTACTCCATAAGAAAATAAATTGTGTCACGTATGTCAGATTCTAATGAGGTTAATAACTCTTTTATGGGTATGTCACATACATGTACACAAAATCTCTGAGACTTGACTTCTTCAAAAGAAAATCCTCAGCTGGCATCCCAAAATGCAAAGCAATAAAGCTGTGTTCCTTGTGAAATAACAGTAAGTTAGTTATATTTACTAAAAAGTGTAATTAATATCATTGCTGGTATTTGAAGGAATTGTTTTTCCCTTAGGTACAGATACAGGTTTGCAAATAAAAGGATTTAACTAAAGGTCCAAGATACAGAAAAATGTGAAACACCAGTTTCCCAGCTGAATATGAGAGAAACTGATATGATATTTTAAAAATAACCTTACTGACATAAAATTTTCATGCCATAAAAGGGACTTGCTGTAAGTAAACAACTCAATTTTTAATACATTAATAGATGTATGCAGACGTCACCAACATCAAGTTTTAGAATATTTCCATCACTCTTCAAAATTTCTCCATGCCCATCTAAGGTGAAGCCCTGTACCCATTTCCAGTCCTATGCAACCACTGATCTTCTGTCTGTCTCTATAAATTTGCTTTATTCTGGAAATTTCACACAAGTTGAATCATACATATAAGAATCTTTCGTGTTTGGCTTCTGTAACTTAGCAAAATATGTTTGAGGATCATCTATGTTGTAGCACGGTTCAATACTTTGTTCCTGTTCATTACTGAACAGCATTCTACTATGTGGATAAGTCATACTGTGCTGATGGACACTTGGATTGTTGCCAGGTTCTGGCTATTAAGAATAATGCTTCCATGAATAATGCTCCCATGAAAATCTACAACCAAGTCTTTGTGTAGACATATTTTTCATTTTTCTTGGTTAGATACCTGAGAATGGTTTGCTACATCATATGATAAGTTTATATTTAATTTTTTAAGAAACTGCCAAAGTATTCTCCAAAGTGGTTACATCATTTTACATAACAGGTATCAACATACGAGGGTTCCAAATTCACCACTTCATCACCAACAATTTTATCATCTTTCTTTTTGATTACAGCTCTTCTAGTGGGTCTGAAGCCATTCTAGTACCTCCTTTTGGTTTTATTTGTATGCCCCTAACAACTAATGATGTTGAGAATCTTTTCATATGCTTATTGACCACTTGTACATCTTCTTGAAGAAATGCCTCTTTAAATATGTGTCTATTTTAAACTGAATTGTCTTGTTACTATAGAGGAGTTCTTTATATATTCTAAGTGTAAGCCCTTTATTAGACATATAATTTGCAAGTATCAATATTTTCTGCCAGTCTATGGTTTGTGTGTTTCACATTCTTATTGATAATCTATTACTTTTTTGTCATACAAACATACATAAATTTTATTAAACTAGCAAGTTAGAAGTAACATGGAGGTCACTCTTGCAACATTAAAGTTACTTCATTGCTTCAACTTAAGTCCTTCAAGAAATAAAATGTAAAAAATTAAAATATTTGCCATTATAAAATTATTTAAACTTCTTAAATCATGTGAATTTCTTTAATGACTTTTACAGGCTATATATGTCTTGAAGAATAAAATATTATAGCATGGGAATAAATTAAAATCTATTTGGGGTACTCATCTATGAATTCTTCATTACGTTAGTTCAACTAATAACTATTAACATTTAATTGAGCTTGATTCCAAGCATAAAAAGGCTAAGTAGGGCTTCCCTGGTGGTGCAGTGGTTGAGAGTCCACCTGCCGATGCAGTGGACACAGGTTCATGCCCCGGTCCAGGAAGATCCCACATGCCACGGAGCAGCTAGGCCCATGAGCCATGGCCACTGAGCCTGTGCGTCCGGAGCCTCTGCTCTGCAACGGGAGAGGCCACAACAGTGAGAGGCCCACGTACCACAAAAAAAAAAAAAGGCTAAGTAATCTGAAACTGAATATGTATGAACTAAAAGTCTTTTGATTAAACCCCTTGTACAAAAAAATATATAGTAGCAAAAGTCTTATTTCTAAAGAATCTTATGTAACTCATAATTTCTCACAGTTGTTAGTCATCAAGAATATGTTGTATTTATAAATTACTACAAGTAGGGATATCACATGAGATAAATGTGAAATGAATACATTCTGGTCCCAAATTCTCCTTTACATTCAGGAACACATCACTTTCACCCAGTAAGATATCTCTGTTTGGAGTTACTTTTGTTTTAAAGGGTTACTAATCTCTCAGCACTGGTCAATGCAGAAAATTTAACTTTGCCTCTTACTCTTCATTAAAATAAGAGCTTCCCAAATTGCATGCTAGGTGGAAATAGCGACTATTAGGTCACACTTCAAATAGATTAATCCAGATGAACAAATGAGATAGCTAATGTTTAATGTTGCCCTTGTTTTATAATTAATGCAATATTTAAAATGATATGAATTTTCTTGTCTATATACTTTATGATATGTAGTGTGGTTTATGCTTGATAAGCAAATGAATAAATAAATGCCCCGAAACCAAGTAGACAGAATTCATGGATTATAACAGATGGAAAGGAACTGGGAAAAGAAAGAAGGTTAATTTTTAAACAGGTTGCCTTTTCTATACCATATGTTTAATCATATCATATCAGTAGGCCCCTGTGTAATTCATATATGCACAGATATTTTTCTCAGCTTAATGTTTTAAAGTCAATGAAAGGTATTAGATAATTTGTTAGGCAAATCACACTATTGTCACATCTATGATCATGTTAAATTGTATACCAAAAGAGAGTATTTAGGTGGGTCTAATCTAATCACATTAGCCCTTAAAAGCAAAGAACATCTTCCAGCTAGTAGTCAGAGAAGTAAAATCACAAGAAAGACAAATGTGCAACTGACAGCTTGAAAATGGAAGGGACCACGTGGAAAACGTGAGACAAAGAACTTAGAAGAGGATGGCATACCCCGATTTAACCTGGTGAGCAGAGAATTCAGTCCGTGCCAAGCTTCAGACGTACCAACACGGGAAGAGAATAGATTTGCGTTGCTTAAAGCTACCGCGTTTTTGGTAACATGCTATATAGCCACAGAAAACAATGTAATAGCGTTGACTCACTCTTCCCTCTCCTTAAAGGTAAAAACAGGCATGCATCAAATTTGTAACCGGAATTTTTAGGAGTGCTATGAAGAAAAATAGATTTACATTTGGGGATTTTAACATAGATAGACACGACCTAGGAAACTGCCCCCCCCAATATCTTTAAAGGTAATTTTCAAGAATAAAACATGGGATAATTAATGCCTGAGCCTTTATAAAGTCTTTATACATTTTATCCTAGTCTGCAATTATTCAAAATCATCAAATCTTATGTAACATTCTTTCAATGGTAATTATCTGAAGTACTATCTACAATTAAATTACAAAATTTAATTTACTGACAAAAACGCCATAGCCATTTGGAAACCACATATTAATCAATGTCCACATCAATGTATTTTACCTTAACAGTGATCATGAAATGCAAATTAAAAACATAACAACACTTCTTACCCACAGAATTGGCAAAACTTTGAATTTAAAAATACATAGCATTGTTGAAGGTATGGAGGAACAATAATACTCATACCATCTTAAGGCATATGAGACTATAGAAAGAATTTGAGATTTCCTAAGAATAATGAGCATGGGCATACTCAGACACATAAATTCCACTTCTGGGTTTAAATCACACAGAAGCTTTTGAATGCATTTATAAGGAGACAAATGCCTCCTTATAAATGTGCGGGGAGTGCCTGTGGCAGCAGAGGCCAACATGAAGTTGCAAGAGCCCGAGGCGTGCTGAGCTCTTGCAAAAAAATGTTGATTGGAGTCTATAGTCTTATTTGAAATAGCAAAACAAAACAATACAAACAAAACCTAAATTTTCATTGACAGTAGAATTGATAAATTATCTAGTATTTAATATACTCCAGATGAAGGAAAATGAAGTAAAACTACAAAAACTAACGTAATTTGAATAAAATGAATGCTCACAGTGAATGTATACAGTGTAATTCTAAGAGTTTAAAAACAGGTGAAAGTAAATATATGAAAAGCAAGGGAGGAGACCTGCAAGATGGCAGAGGAGTAAGACGTGGAGGTCACTTTTCTCCCCACAAATACATCAAGAATACATGTACGTGTAGAACACACCTACAGAACAACTACTGAACGCTGGTAGGGGACCTCAGACTTCCAAAAAGGTGAAAATATCTCCACATAACTGGGTAGAGCAAAAAAATAAAGAAAAAAAAAAAAGAGAGAGACAAAGGAAGCAGGACAGGACCTGCCCTCTGGGAAGGAGCTGTGAAGGAGGAAAAGTTTCCACACACTAAGAAATCCCCTCACTGGTGGGGATGGGGGGGGGGAGCTTCGGAGCCTCAGAGGAGAGGGTGGCAACAGAGGTGCGGAGGGCAGAGCGGAGAGATTCCCACATGGAGGATTGGGGCCAGCACTCACCAGCCTGAGATGCTTGTCAGCTCACTCGCCGGGGCTGGTGGGGGCTGGGTGCTGAGGCTTGGGCTTCAGAGTTCAGACTCCTGGGAGAGGACTGGGTTTGGCCGCGTGAGGACAGCCTTGGGGGGGCCTAGTGTACCACAGCTAGCCAGGAGTGCGTCTGGGAAAAAGCCTGGGCCTGCTGGAAAGGCAGGAGACCTTTGTTGCAGGGTGCATGGGGGGGTGGGGGGCCCGCCATAGGTGCTTCCTGCTCCGTGCACTCACAGACAGTAGGGCAATGCCTACATAAGCGCGAGTGCAGGCCACGGCTCTTATCTCGGAACCCAGAGGCTGCCTCCACTGCCACCAAGAGTCCTGTATGCAAGGCAGGTCACTGCCCACACCTTCCCGGCAGCCTGTGCAGCCCACCACTGCCAAGGGTCCCATGAACCGGGGCCAACTTCCCCGGGAGAATGCATGGTGTGCCTCAGGCTCTTGCAACTTCACGCCAGACTCTGCTTCTGCAGGCACTCGCCACACATCCCAATTTGACTGCTTATCCCTCCCTCCTCCCAGGCCTGAGTGAGCAAGTGAGCCCTAATCAGCTGCGGCTTTCACCCCCTCTTGCCTGGGCAAGGAACAGACGCCTGAAGGCGGCCCACATGCAGAGGTAGGGCCAAAACCAAAGCTGAATCCCAGGGGTTATGCAACCAAAGAAGAGAAAGGGAAATATCCCCATGCAGCCACAGGAGCAGCAGATTAAATCCCCACAATCGGTCAGGAAAACCCTGCATCTGTGGAATACTTGAAGAGACAATGAGTGTTCCCACAATTGAGGTTGCAGACTTTGGGGAAAACTATGGACTTTGGGGGCAAGTACACATGGGAGTAAGATCAGATCAGAGTCTGAGCTGGCCCCACAATGCCCACAGCAGATCCAGAGACCTACCGAGAAGTACTGCGTAGGCAGGGATTGGCTGTGGCTCACTGTGGGGGGCAGGAACACTTGACAGCTAAGGCCACAGGAAAACATCACCACTTTTTTTTGGGGGGGGGATCTGTTGTTCTTTTTTTTATTATTCCTTTAATTTTATTTTAATTTACCTTTTCTTTTTTATGCTTTTCTTTTTAATATATTTTTATTTTCCTATTTCTACTGTACTTTTTTGTTATATTGTGTTTTTTCCTTGTGTCTGCTTTTTCCTTTGATTTGTTTCATTTTCATTTTATTTTTAACTATATTTTCTCTTTTCCTATTTTTACTCTACTACTTTGTTGTTTTGTATTTTTTAATTTTGTTTTCATCTTTCTTTTGTCTTTACATTTTGTTTTTGATCATTTTTGTGTGTTTGTTTTATGCTTTCATTGCCTTTTTTAAGTTGATTTCTGCATTTGATTTATTTCTGGTTTTATGTTGTTGTTAGTTTACTTTTTCATATTTGTTTTATTTTGGAGTTTCTTTATTGGTTTGGTTGCTCTCTTCTTTGTTTCTCTCTTTTTTTCTTTTTTTTCTTTTCTGTTTGTGAGTGCATGTGTGTATGTTTAGTTTTGCTTTTACCATTTGTCTTGGGGTTTTGTCTGTTCATTTGTTCAAAACACTTGGGGTGTTTTGTTGCATTTTGGCTTTTGTTGTTTGTTTTTTCTTCTTCTTCTTCCTTTTCTTGCATGCCTTGTGGCTTGCAGGGTCTTGGTGTTCTGGCTGGGGTCAGGCCTGAGCCTCCAAGGTGGGAGAGCCGAGTCCAGGGCATCGGACCACCAGAGAACTCCCAGCTCCATGGAATATTAATCAGTGAGAGCTCTCCCAGAGGTCTCCATATCAACACTACAACCTGTCTCCACCCAATAGCCAGCAAGCTCCCATGCTGGAAGCCTTACCCCAAACAATTAGCAAGACAGGAACACAATTGCACCTATTAGCAGAAAGACTGCCTGAAGTCATACTAAGCTCACAGACCCCCCAAAACACACCACCAGACACGGCCCTGCCCATCAGAGGGACAAGATCCAGGTCCACCTACCAGAACACAGGCAAGAGTCCCCTTCACCAGGAAGACTACACAAGTCACTGGACCAACCTCACCCACTGGGGACAGACAACAGAAGTCTACGACCCTGCAGCCGGCAGAAAGGAGACCCCAAACACAGCAAGTTAAACAAAATGAGAAGACAGAGAAATATGAAGGAGATGAAGGAGCAAGGTAAAAACCGACAAGACCAAACAAATGAAGATGAGATAGGCAGTCTACCAGAAAAAGAATCCAGAGTAATGATAGTAAAGATGATCCAAAATCTCGGAAATGCAGTGGAGAAAATAAGAGAAACATTTAACAAGGACCTAGAAGAACTAAAGAACAAACTAACAGTGATGAACAACACAATAACTGAAATTAAAAATACTCTGGAAGGAATCAATAGCAGAATAACTGAGGCAGAAGAACAGATAAGTGTCCTGGAAGATAAAATACTGGAAATAACTGCCATGGATCAGAATAACTAAAAAAGAATGAAAAGAATTGAGGACAATCTCAAAGACCTCTGGGACAACATTAAACGTACCAACGTACAAATTATAGGGGTCACAGAGGAAGAAGAGAAAAAAGAAAGGGTCTGAGAAGATATGTGAACAGATGATAGTTGAAAATTTCCCTAACATGGGAAAAGAAATAGCCAATCAAGTCCAGGAAGTGTAGAGAGTCCCATAGTGGATAAACCCAAGGAGAAACATGACGAGACACATATTAATCAAACTATCAAAAATTAAATACAAAGAAAAAGTATTAAAAGCAGCACAGGAAAGGCAACAAATAATATAAAAGGGAATCCCCATAAGGTTATCAGCTGATTTTTCAGCAGAAACTCTGCAGACCAGAAGGGAGTGGAGGGATATATTTAAAATGATGAAGGGAAAAAACCTACAACCAAGATTACTCTACCCAGCAAAGATCTCACTCAGATTCGACAGAGAAGTAAAAAGCTTTATAGACAAGCAAAAGCTAAGAGAATTCAGCACCACCAAACCATCTCTACAACAAATGCTAAAGGAACCTCTCTAAGCAGGAAACACAAGAGAAGAAAAGGACCTACAAAAGCAAACCAAAATAATTTAAAAAATGGTAATAGGAACATATATGTCAATAATTACTTTAAATGTGAATGGATTAAATGCTTCAACCAATAGACATAGACTAGCTGAACAGATACAAAAACAAGACCCGTATATACACTGTCTACAAGAGACCTATTTCAGACCTAGGTACACATACAAATTGAAAGTGATGGGATGGAAAAAGATATTCCATGCAAATGGAAATCAAAAGAAAGCTGGAGTATCAATACTCATATCAGACAAAATAGACGTTAAAATAAAGACTGTCACAAGAGACAAGGAAGGACACTAAGTAATGATCAAGGGATCAATCCAAGAAGAAGATATAACAATTGTAATATTTATGCACCCAACATAGGAGCACCTTAATACATAAGGCAAATGCTAACAGCCATAAAAGGGGAAATTGACATGAACACAATACTAGTAGGGGGCTTTAACACCACACTTACACGAATGGACATATCATCCAAGCAGAAACTGAATAAGGAAACACAAGCTTTAAATGACACATTAGACCGGTTGGACTTAATTGATATTTATAGGACATTCCATCCAAAAACAACAGAATACACTTTCTTCTGAAGTGCACACAGAACACTCTCCAGGATAGGACACATCTTGGGTCACAAAGGAAGCCTAGGTAAATTTAAGAAAATTGAAATCATACCAAGCATCTTTTCAAACCACAATGCTATGAGACTAGATATCAATAAAAGGAAAAAACTGTAAAAAATACAAACGCATGGAGGCTAAACGACATGCTACTAAATAACCAAGAGATCACTGAAGAAATCAGAGAGGAAAACAAAAAATACTTAGAAACAAATGACAAAGAAAACACAATGACCCAAAACCTATGGGATGCAGCAAAAGCAGTTCTAAGAGGGAACTCTAGAGCAATAAAATCCTCCCTCAAGAAACAAGAAAAATCTCATATAAACAACCTAACCTTATACATAAAGCAATTAGAGAAAGAAGAACAAAAAAACCCAAAGTTAACAGAAGGAAAGAAATCAGAAAGATCAGATCAGAAATAAATTAACAAGAAATGAAGGAAACAATAGCAAAGATCAATAAAACTAAAAGCAGTTCTTTGAGAAGATAAACAAAATTGATAAGCCATTAGCCAGACTCATCAGGAGAGAAATGGAAAAGACTCAAATCAACAGAATTAGAAACAAAAAAGGAGAAGTAACAACTGACACCATAAAAATACAAAGGAACATGAGAGACTGCCACAAGCCACTATATGCCAAGAAAATGGACAACTAGGAAGAAATGGACAAATTCTTAGAAAAGCAAACCCTTCCAAGACTGAACCAGGAAGAAACAGTAAATATGAACAGACCAATCACAAGCACTGAAATTGAAACTGTGATTAAAAATCTTCCAACAAACAAAAGCCCAGAGCCAGATGGCTTCATAGGCGAATTGTATCAAACATTTAGAAAAGAGCCTCCTATCCTTCTCAAACTCTTCCAAAATATAGCACAGGGAGGAACACTCACAAACTCATTCTTTGAGGCCACCATCATCCTGATACCAAAACCAGACAAAGATGTCACACAAAAAAAGAAAATTACAGACCACTATCACTGTTGAACATAGATGCAAAAATCCGCAACAAAATAACTAGCAAACAAAATCCAACAGCACATTAAAAGGATCATACAACATGATCAAGGGGGATTTATCCCAGGAATGCAAGGATTCTTCAATATACGCAAATCAATCAATGTGATACACCATATTAACAAATTGAAGGAGAAAAACCATATGATCATCTCAATAGATGCAGAAAAAGCTTTTGCCAAAATTCAACATGCATTTATAATAAAAACTCTTCAGAAAGTGGGCATAGAGGGAACCTACCTCAACATAATAAAGGCCATATATGACAAACCCACAGCCAACATCATTCTCAATGTTGAAAAACTGAAACCATTTTCTCTAAGATCAGGAACAAAACAAGGCTGCCCACTCTCACCACTATTATTCAACAGTTTTGGAAGTTTTAACCATGGCAATCAGAGAATAAAAAGAATCCAAATTGGAAAGGAAGAAGTAAAACTATCACTGTTTGCAGATGACATGATTCTATAAATAGAGAATCCTAAAGATGCTACAGAAAACTACTAGAGCTAATCAATGAATTTGGTAAAGTAGCAGGGTACAAAATTAATGCTCAGAACTCTCTTGAATTCCTAAACACTAACAATTAAAAATCAGAAAGGGAAATTTACCAGTGCAACAAAAAGGATAAAATACCTAGGAATAAACCTACCTAAGGAGGCAAAAGAACTGTATGCAAAAAACTAGAAGACACTGATTAAAGAAATCAAAGACAATATTAACAGATGGAAAGATATACCATGTTCTTGGATTCGAAGAATCAATGTTGTGAAAATGACTATACTACCCAAAGCAACCTACAGATTCAATGCAATCCCTATCAAATTACCAAAGGCATTTTTCACAGAAATAGAACAAAAAAGTTTACATTTTTATGGAATCACAAAAGACCCCTAATAGCAAAAGCAATCTTGAGAAAGGAAAAGGAAGCTGGAGGAATCAGGCTCCCTGACTTCAGACTATATTACAAAGCTACAATAATCAACACAGTATGGTACTTGCATAAAAGCAGAAATATACATCAATGGAACAGAATAGAAAGCCCAGAATTAAACTCATGCACATATGGTCACCTTATCTTTGACAAAGGAGGCAAGAATACACAATGGAGAAAAGATAGCCTTTTCAGGAAGTGGTGCTGGGAAAACTGGACAGCTACATGTAAAAGAATGAAATTAGAACACTCTCTAACACCATACACAAAAATAAACTCAAAATGGATTAAAGACCTAAATGTAAGGCCAGAAAATATAAAACTCTTAGAGGAAAACATAGGCAGAACCCTCTGTGACATAAATCACAGCAAGATCCTTTTTGACCCACCTCCTAGAGTAATGGAAATAAAAACAAAACTAAACAAATGGGAACTAATGAAACTTAAAAGCTTTTGCACAAATGGGACCTAATGAAACTTAAAAGCTTTTGCACAGCAAACAAAACCATAAAAAAGACAAAATGGCAACTTTCAGAATGGGAGAAAATATTTTCAAATGAGGCACGGGACAAAGGATTAATCTCCAAAAGATACAAACAGCTCATGCAGCTCAATACCAAGAAAAAACAAACAACCCAATCCAAAAATGGATGGAAGACCTAAACAGACATTTCACCAAAGAGTACTTACAGATGGCCAACGAACACATGGAAATATGCTCAACATCACTAATCATTAAAGAAATGCAAATCAAAACCACAATGAGGTATCACCTCCTGTCGGTCAGAATGGCCATCATCAAAAAATCTACAAACAATAAATGCTGGAGAGGGTGTGGAGAAAAGGGAACCCTCCCGCACTGTTGGTGGGAATGTAAATTGATACATCCACTATGGAGAACAGTACAGAGATTCCTTAAAAACTAAAAATAAAACTACCATATGACCCAGCAGCCCCATTACTGGGTATATACCCTGAGAAAACCATAATTCAAACAGACACATGTACCCCAATGTTCATTGCAGCACTGTTTACAATAGCCAGGACATGGAAACAACCTAAATGTCCATCAACAGATGAGTGGGTAAAGAAGATGTTCCACATATATACAATGGAATATTACTCAGCCATAAAATGAAATGAAATTGAGTTATTTGTAGTGAGGTGGATGGACCTAGAGTCTGTCATACAGAGTGAAGTAATTCAGAAAGAGAAGAACAAATACCGTATGTTAACACATACATATGGAATCTAGAAAAATGTTACTGATGAACCTAGTGGTAGGGCAGGAATAAAGATGCAGATGTTGACAATGGATTTGAGGACATGGGAGGAAGGGGAGGCTGGGAAGAGAGTAGCACTGACATACATACACTACCTAATGTAAAATAGATAGCTAGTTGGAAGCTGCTGCATGGCACAGGGAGATCAGCTCAGTGCTTTGTGATGACCTAGAGTGGTGGGATACAGAGCGTGGGAGGGGGGCTCAAGAGGGAGGGGATATGGGGATATATGTATGCATATAGCTGATTCACTTTGTTGTACAGCAGAAACTAACACAACATTGTAAAGCAATTATACTCCAATAAAGACGTATTAAAAAAATAAAGCAAGGGAATGATAAGAAAACTCAGGATTGTAGATATCTTAAGTTGTGGGAATGTCACACCTCTTTATTACATAATTCTTCTAATTCCAGTTTTAAATTTGCTGTAGATTTATAAACTACATCTATTTTATTCTTAGTGCTGGGTTTACAACAAGCATTTTTAATTATCATACTCTGATTTGAAAAATTATAATGCCACTACATGTGTATATCTACAGATCTCTCTCTCTCTCTCTCTCTCTCTCTCTCTCTCTCTCTCTCTCTCTCTCTCTCTCTCT